>NC_072473.1:75631818-75801818 GCF_027574615.1 Eptesicus fuscus | reverse complement strand
GCTCAGTGGTTAGAGTGTCAGCCACAGAGTGAAGGGTCAGTGTTCAGTTCCTGTCAAGGGCACATACCTCTGTTGCAGGCTCCCCGCCCCACACCAATTGCCAATAGATGTGTCTCTCTCACATCATCTCTCTCCCATTGATGTTTTTCTCTCCCCGCCCCCTCCCACTCTCTCTATGGAAAAAATCCTTGGGTGAGGATTGACAACAACAACAACAAAAAAGAGTTAAATTTAGGATTTCAGGTAATGTAGACTTTGAAGTACTCTCGGCCATTCATTTTCAAATTGTGTACTAGAAACATAATATTCTATTTTCATTTTCTAAATACATTTACTATGTTAACTGTGATAAAAAAATTATAGCAATTTCCTGTATGCCAAGAACTGCCTTAAACACTTCATCTGTATTATCTCATTTAATCACAGCAACTTTATAAGGCAAGTTTATTATTATGCCCATCTTACATAGGAGAAAACTGAGACTTAGAGAAGTAAAATAATGGTCTAAGATTTTAAGAATAGTAATTGACAGAGCCAATCTCTTAATATGCTCTACTGTCTTCCAACAATATATACTAGTAGAAGCAACTGTTTTTCACCCAGTAATTAACTAAACTACTTAGTTCATTCACTTTCTTACAGTGCTCAGAAATAATGCTTCTCCTGCCATACCTTTGAATATGTTTAAAGTTCTTGTAAATGTGTTATGGGTTATGAAGGTTGTAGGTCTACACAAGTCTTTCAATAAACTTATGCCTGCACATGTTGATTCAAGGAAAATTGTACAAGCAAGTATCTACACCATTTGAACCTGTAGGATGTGCTAAATTAGACAGCATACAAAGTTCAGACCCATCTGCATAGTGAAAGTGGAACAATTAGTTGCACAATAACAACAAACATGTGTACCTTGTCTCATTGTGACAATCCTACATTTTAGAAGGCATTGGTGCTTAGTCTAAGTTTGGGCTGCTGCTTATCTTATTTTCATAGTTAAGACATATGAATAGCAATTAAACTTTGAAAACAAAATGTTCTCTTAATTTCTTCCAGGTTTCTGGGTCAATTTAACTGGAAAATATTCAGAGATAGCAAGACAAGCTGTCATGAAATGTATATCATTTATAATTATCTGTGTGAATCAGGATTTTCTGAATACTTTGCAACCCAAATAATACTATACAGAAATAAACTGCATGGGTTGATGCAAAGCTACAGCTTATCTTCTGTAAAATGTCAGTATACATAAAAACAGCCTCATTTTTCTAATCAATTTCTCTTATATAGTGGAATTTCTCTCTGGTAAACAACAGTTTTAAAGCAACTATTCTAAAAACAGTTCTAAACCAGAACTAAACCAATTGGTTCTGTTGTCTTGGAACAAATGGGTCTTCATGGTCATAGGTTTGTAATAGGTAAGAGTGTGGATAGTCCCCTGTGAGAGTGGGTGAAGAGAGATTTTGTGAACAAAGAAGACAACACTGGCTTTTCCACATTTGGTGACCCTTGTGCAATTCATAGCAATACATATTGAAATAAGCAACACTTAAACAAACCTCAGTCCTACCTCTCTGCCACTATGATTCAACATAGGTCATTTTTAAAGTATTAAAATACCTTTATGAATGTAATTTAATTAAGTGATCAATATTTAGGGCTTTATTTCTATATAGTATTCTAAAGCAAAACAGCCATGAAAACAGTATTTTTGTGTCTTCAAACTAACAGTTGCATGATCATATATTTGTATGTTAATTTTTTACATCTTGTTAGCATCAACTTATTATCATAATTAACTTTAATTGAGTGCTTGTTATCTGCTAGGTAGTTTACACATGTTTCATTAATAATCACAACAATGTAAATATTATTGCCATCTTATGGATGGGGAAACTGAGACTCAGTAAAGTTAAATAATCTGACCAAGGACACAAAGCTATTGTGTGGTAAATCCAGAATTTGATTCACATTCTTTTTTTAAAATATATTTTTATTGATTTCAGAGAGGAAGGGCGAGGGAGAGATATAGAAACATCAATGATGAGAGAAAATCATAGATCGGTTGCCTCCTGCACACCCCACACTGGGGATCGAGCATTGCAGGCATATTCCCTGACCAGGAATCCAACCTTGACCTTCTGGTATATAGGTTGACGCTCAACCACTGAGCAACACCAGCTGGGCTCACATTGCCATTTCTTGTCCATATTTCCCCCACGGCTACTTCTTTTTGTCCTCCACCCTTTCTCTGCCAACAAGACAGTCTCCTATCTAAAACTCAACACTTCAGAAACCAAGATGTATGCAGAGTGCCAGGCACACAGTGGGAGTGGTACAAAATTAATTTTATTACCCCTAAAACTATCAGGATGAAAATAGTTTAAGTAGAAACTCTTTAATTAAAGACTACCCTTCAATTCCAAATAATTTATGCAAGCAAATATCATTTGGAGGAGACAAAGTCAAACCCTTGAATTTAAGTAGCCAATTAAAATGTAAGGACTTTAAAATTTACCAAGTTCTTATTCTTCGTTTTTATTAGCTTTTAAGAAGGAAGTAAAAAAACACACACACACAAACAAACAAAAAAACACCCACAAAATACAGACACAACATTATGGTGGATTATCAGAGGGAAAAGGGGGTAGGGGTGGTAGAAGAGGGTAAAGGGGGGATAAATGGTGATGAAGGAGACTTGACTTCAGGTGATGAACACACAATACATTATATAGATAATGTATTATAGAACTGTACACTTGAAACCTTTATAATTTTATTAACCAATGTCACCCCAATAAATTCAATGTGAAGGCCAAGGTGGGCAGGGGCTGGGTAGAGGGGGAAAATGGGGGACAACTGAAATAGTGTCAACAATAAAAAAGTACAAGGGAAAAAAAGAGAAAGAGTAATTTCATTCTAATCAATGGATTATCAACCAAGAGAGATACAGTTGCTCCTTTCATCAATATAAAAATCTAAGAATCACAGCAGGAAGGAATCACAGGAAGGAATATTAAGAGTTCATCTAGTTCACTTTTGTCTCAGCGCACTCTGCCAACTTGGCTTCCAACTCCTACCTCTGTACTATTATTTGACTAAGTAACTAGTACAAGGTTATAAAGCTGGTAGAGGCAAAGAAGAGGCTAAATCTCCTGAGTTCCAATTCAGTCTTCTTTCCATTAAGCCACCCAGGGACTCAATTCAAGTAATTCAAGTGCTCTCTAGGCAGTGCCAGACACAATGTTTTAGGGGAAAAACACACACAAATATCCCTGTAAGTTCTTAAATAAATAAATTTCTCCAGTGACTCCTAAAAAGCTAATCATATTAGCTAAACTTGACTGAGAAAGATGATGTGTCTTTATAGGCCTTATTTCATTTCATCCTTAAGCAAACCTATGGGAGTAGTTCTTAGTTCTTTCCGATTTAATTGATGAGGGAAATCAGACTCAAAGACTTCAAATAAGTTGTCCAAGGTCACAGAACTAGTAAGCAATGGAACCAGAATTCCAAGGCCTGACTTGAGGCCCAGCTCTCAACAACTATGATATATTGCTGTTATGTCTCTTCCTTTTTCTTCCAAAAATTTTGGGCTAAGATCACTATATATATATATATATATATATATATATATATATATATATATATATATAATTACAAAATTAAGGAAAAGGTTTCTGGAAGGATAACTACAGAGGGAAAAATTGTAACCCACATCATCTCCAGAAATTAAAGACCCACTTTGACTACTTTTCCCAAAGTCTAGGCTTTTGCTATCCTTATGCATAAACCTCTGCTTTTTTCAATAACATTAATCACCTCTTTTGCCACTTTTCAAAGGCAAAGGAAAGCACTGATACCAACAAACACTTGGGCCCTGAGACCCCTGGGCAGAGAAGAGCCCAAGAGCAAAGCAAAGTTGCCACCAAAACTGCAATGAGGTTAACAGGGCACAGTAACACAATCTTTGTACCTGATACTAGGAAACATGAAGAGAAAAACAGGGAGAGGCGAGGGGAAAATCTGCTGCAGGCCTGAGGTTGTTCAACAGGAAAAGAGTGAGGAAGGGATTTTCAGGAAGTCTTCTCCCAAGTCATTTCAAAGCCAATGCCCACCACCAATTAATCCGATGCAAGGCACCCTTGTGAAACACCAGGTAAAGGCGACACAAAGAGTCCCAACACTCCTCCAGTTGCCAGCCTCCGCATTCTGTTTGTCTCACCCTTTTCTACCGGAGAGACAAATTCTAAAGGTTTTTTTCTGCCCAACCCCCAACGCAGGGTAAATCTCCCAGAGAAGAGGCCCCAGTTTCTTTCGGAGGGGACAGAACGGGCACTGGTTTTCTTTCGGAGCAAAGAAATAGGAGAGTATCGAGGAAAATACGAGAAACTGGCCTTGGAAGGGGTTTGAAAAGACACAATTTAGTAGCCACACTCACCCGGGTGAGACATGGGGATGACCTCATTGCGGGTCCCTGGGAAGTTAAAGATGACGGCTCCCGACGCCCCTCTCTCATAAGCCAGATGGATCTTGTCTGCGAAGGTGCAGCCCCCTCCGCGCTGGATGAGGGCCAACCAAGAGACTTGAACGGTGCGTCCCCAGTCCCCCGGGACCGTGGGCACCGTGAAATTCGTGTGCGGGTTACAGGCATTGAGCGCCCCTGGCCCGTCGGGCGGTACCAGGACCCCAGCCACGGGCAGGAGCGGCGAATCCTGGCCGTACACGCCCTCCTCGCTCAGCTCCCACACGGTGCGGTTCACTCCGGTGTGCGGAACCCGCCAGGACACGTTGAGATACGCGGTCCACACAGCTTCGGCTCCCCGGGAGCCGGGGGCTTGCGGACTCAGGGCCAGCAGGAAGCACCACGCCAGCAACCGGGAAAAGCCGCAGCTACCGCGGTAGGAGACCCCGGCCCCGGGCGGTGGCCCCATGGCGCGCGCGTTCTGCGGTTCCCTAGGGCCTGTGACACGCGCCCTCCTCGCCGGCGGCAAGACCTTGGCCTTGACCAGGTGCGCGCCAGGTGGGGAGGGGGCGGGGAGTCACTGGCGCGAACAGGGAGCTAAGTTAGAGCCCAGAGGCAGGAATCCTCGGGGTAGACGTTGCCGCAGAAGCAGCTCGTCGCCGCTTTGGCTGCGGCCGCGTAGGGCTCTGGGGCTTTGGCATGAAGCTCCGCCCAGCCGACTGGGGGTAGAGGTGGCTGGGAGGGAGGAAAGGACACTGCGGGATCCGCCTCTTAAAAGGGTAACAGGATGGACAAAGTAGGATCTAAGGCTGTGTAGCCAGGTGTGTCGCGTGGTTTTAGAAAAAAAAAAAAAGGACAGGTGAGGAGCTAGAATCTGCGAACATAAAGAAAGCTCTTTGGTAGCATTCGAGTTTGTTTTGAATTTCAATAACACATTTTTCATCCTAACATTTGCCTAAAAAGCTTTTCAGGCTTAAGGTGCCAGAATGTGAAAGTACTTCTAAAAAGCACAGATCCGAAGGTTCTGAGTTCTAGCCAAGAGAATTTGGGTAGGTGGGTGGTGCTGTGGGCAGGCCCTTTATTGAATCTCAAGAGGAAAGGAGAGGCAGGAAAAGCATATATATATATTCATTCTGCTCCAAACAAGCGTCATACCTGTGTATTTCCCTCTTACCCTTACCCCATACGAAATATACTGCATTAGAGACCCCTTCTAAAAGTAATCTTAGTCTTCAAAAAAAGAATTTCATTTTCACACATGTCAACTAAGACTGTCTTCCACAAACCAGGTTTATCCAAATGGATATATCTGTACAATTCATGGCATTTACTACATCATCTTTCTTCATTTCCCACTAACTAAAAGAAGTGTGACTCACCTTGACAATTCACTCATGACACTATTGCATTATGATTTCTCCTAACTTTAAGTGTACAATTTTTATGCACTCTGTTGGTTATTACATTTAGTGGGTGCTCAATAAATATGCATTTGATTAAACCTAATTGATACTAGTACATCTGGTTTCGGATAACTTTTGACCTTGGGGAAATTATTTTTCTGTGCCTCGGTGTCTTCATCATCTGTAAAATGGGGATAATGATAGTACCTACCTCTTAGAGTTGTTCAGATGATTAAATGAGTTTACAAGTGTAAAGCACTTGAGACAGTACTAAGCGGAATGTAAAAATTATATTTGTTAAATACTATTTTTAAGCAGGTTCAGGGACACAATACTTTTAAAATAATCTTAAAGTTGTTACTTTGAGGTAATAATCAGATGAAATTATGTTTAGAATGTTCAGCTTTAGTAACTTTTTCAGTCCAAAGAAATATAATTTACTTTATCCAGCCCAACATTTGTTAAATTCCTGATCAATCACTCCCCTCAGTCTTGGCCCAACATTTACTTAATCAATATTATTCCCCCAAATTAAGCATGTGACAATTTGCACTTCATACTTTTATAGCTTGAGAAAAACCTAGTGGAAAGTTAATATCATAATCAAATAGCACCTAGAATCCAAATAAATGGGCATGAACCCTAGGAATTGAAATGGACTTTAGAGATCACAGGGATAGGTATAGGGGGCCAATAGCATGGCACCCATATCTATTAATGATGTTAATCTCTAAGATAAAAATTAACGAGGGGAAAAGAAAATGGTAGGATCAGCCACCTCTCAGAAATGGTACAATTCCAGAAATTGTCTAAATTTGTTAGTGAAGAGCTCTCAAAATTCAATCAATATTACCTGTATGACAATCAACTATATTGTACTTTGAAGAAACAATGTGTTCAAAAGAAAAGAAATATTTTTCAAAAGTACCTACAAAAATGAATTTTGGGGAGACATTTGTTGACATTCATTCTTTCTTTTTTAAAATAAATATTTATTGCACATCTACTCTATACCGGCCATGGGCTAAGCATTGGGGTAAAAAAAATAAGACATGAATTCTGTTTTCAAAAAGTTAATGAAGATTCATGTCTTATTTTTTCACCCCAATGCTTAGCCCATAGCCGGTATACAGTAGGTGTGCAATAAACATGGATCAGACCATCAAACCTCAGAGGGCAGGTAGGGGAGGGTGAGGGTAAGGGGGAGAGATCAACCAAAGGACTTATATGCATGCATATAAGCCTAACCAATGGACACAGACAACAGGGTGAGGGCATGAATGGGGGTGATGGGGGGTAATGGGGGGATAAGGACACATATGTAATACCTTAGTCAATAAAGAAATTTTAAAAAGTTAATGAATTAACTTTGATGAAACCAACAAGCAAACTTGTGATTGCAGTATAGAGTGCTATATATATATAGTGTAAGTGCTCTGTTAGAGGTATGCATAGGGCAATAGTGGGTAATAAAAGAGAAGAGGAACCTAACCCACTGGAAAGTAAGGAAAAGCTTTCCAGAGGAGGTTATACCTGTGCTGAGTTTGAGAAGGTTAGCCTTTTTAGGCATAGAACAATACAAGGGAAAGTACTGAGGTATGAAACTGAAAATGTTGGGTAGCAACAAGCACTACAGGCTCTATAAACAATATGGTTGGATACAACCCAGAGCACAAGAGATAAAGTTGTAGAGGTCCAAGGGGGTCAGTTCTTGAGAGTCCTTTGGGTAAAGCTAGGAAGTTTGGACTTTATCCAAAAGCAAGCAGTAATATAACCAGGATTTAAAAGGGGAGTAATATATAATTAGATTTGAATTTTAGAGATCATTATGGCTTCTCTGTGTACAATAGATTGGAGGGGAAAAGAATAGAACAGGGAGTCCAGATAGAAGGTTGTTGGCAGTGCTCCAGGTAAGGGATGAAGGTGGCCTGGATATACAGGTAGTGGGAATGAAGATACATATATATATATATAAATTGGGAATGTATTTTGGATATAGAATCAATAGGACTTGTTTGGATTATAAAAGAGAAATAAGAGTTAGGGATGTCTCTTAAGCTTTGGTTTGGAACACTGGATGATACTTGATTAATCAGGAAGAAAGTTTTAAATTTATAGAGTGGATAGGAGGGGGAGATGAGTCCAGTGTAGACAAATTGATTTTCAGGTATCTATGATGTAACTAGGTAGAACTCTCTGGTAGGCAGTTGGATTTTATGATTATTGAACACCTGACACTGGAGAGGTATGGGCATACAGAGACAAAAGAAACAGTCCCTGCCCTCAATGAGTTCACAGTTTAGTAGGAAAGTCAGAGAGGTAAACAGATAATAATGTACAATGTCATAAATGTTATGACTGGAGAAAACACAGGATGCTAAAGCAACATGGGTGTGGCTGAGTCTTTTAGAACAAATAAAGTTAATCAAGCAAAGAGAGTAAGGATATTCAGGCATAGGCAATAGTATATTACATAAGAACAACAGGAAACATCCAGGGAACTAACATTCAGTAGTTAGGTATGGCGGGCATATAAGTTGCAAAGGGGGAGCCAAGGAAAGTAACACTGGTCAAGTAGACTATGCCAGAATATGAAAAGTGTAGAAAACTACGTTAAAGAGTGTGAACTCAAAAAAAAAGAGAGTGTAAACTCAATACACATACAAACACATTCGAGCACGCGTGAGCGCACGTGTACACACACACATAAAGTAAATATGGCAAAATAATAATTATTATTAAATCCAGATGATGGGTATATATGCTCAATGTGTTATTTTTGAAATTTTCTCCATATTTTAAACTTTTTGTAATGATGAGTTTAAAGTTATGAATTTATATTAAAGTATGTGGAACAAATGAATATGATCAGATTTAGGACTAAATAGATCATCTGGATTATATTAAGGACAAGACAGGACACAGAGAGACTAGTGAGGAAGCTAATATCCTCAGTACTATTCTGGAGGTCTTTCCCAATTGTGGAGATGGAGGTGTCAGACTATTAACCATAAAAATTACCCCATGAACTCCCCTTGCTACAAGTTCATCCTCACCAAGCAACCTTCTTATTAGTATTTAGCTCCTCATGTAAATATGCCTACAGGGAGATAATGTACTGATGGGCAAACACTAGTATCTGGTCCACTTGGAAGTTATACTTCTCATTATAAATTAATCAATTAGTATTCTGGCTTATATATTGTTATTTTGTGAATTTACTTAACTGTGAGTCAGTCTCCAGGATCCTAGTCTCTGGTTATACTACCAGTCAAAGTTCAAAGCTTACAAAGCTGAGAACCAGACTCTGTCAATGTCCTTCCATTCTATGGAGATTTGTCTGGGTAACTCTCTGGCTTTCCCCAGAGATTGGTAGCCAGCACCAAACCACTGCTTGAACACTCCTGGTATCAGAGATTACTACCTCACAAAGCATCACATCCTGAATAGTACTATACTTTTCTTGTTGGAAAGTTCATGTAAGTATTGTTTGTCTTTGTTTTGGTCCTCCCTCTTCCTCCCACCTAACTCTTCCTACCCCAGGTCCCCAGAGTTTCCATGCTATTTCCTGGCTGTATCACCACCCCACCAGGGTCTTTGCTTTGAGCAGTTTCCCAGTACCAGACAGACCTCACCTGATTCCTGGCCCTCAAACCAAATTTACTGGTCCTAGATGTATTCCATCAGGATCCTTCTGTACCTAAGGCTAAGAACAGCTACTGCTCATTGAGCATTTATTGTGTGCTTTACATGCATCATCTCAGTTGATTCTCACAATCATTGGTCATTATCACAAATTTCAGAAGAGGGGATTAGAGAGAATTAGCAAGTTACCTAAGATCATATAGCTTGTAATCAAATTAGGATTCTAATGCAGTTCTGACTGTAAGTATTAATAGCTGAATAGTGAGTGACTCAGTACCTTGCCTCTGGAGAGTGGCATTTGCACTTCAACATTGCCTTATACTAAAGAAACAAAGTTCAAGTGAAATGTTTCTTGTATACATTTCAGGCACTGTGAACAGCGAGGGAGATATATTTGGGCCAGGATCCTTTTTGAATTTCTCAAATCCTACCACAATGGCTAACCCTGCCAAACATTTGCATCAGCAATACTGAACAGAAAGCTGTCCTGAGCAGTGCACTATCTAATGATGGACTGATACTAATGATGAACAGAGCAATATCATGCAGAAGTAACAGCAGGGCACCACTGTGGCTGATTAAGTTTCCAGTCACATATAGTTTCTGCAGAGGTACAGAGACAGACCTCTGCAAGAAATGAGACATCACATCTGGCTTCTTACTATTAAATAAATGGCAAGCCACCATCTAGGACAATTAGTGTCCTGGCATCTAAGCAAAGCTGTGCTACACAGCTTGACAAAATAGGTGCAGAGAATGTATGGAGAAGGGATGACAATAAATTTTCATTCTAGGCAGCTGCTCTACAGATACCAAAAGAAAATGATGAGAGTGTGCAATGAGAGAACAAAGAAAAGAAAACAAAAAGTTAAATATGATGCTGCAACAAGCTTTCAAATAATATAACATCACTTGTAAATGCAAGTAAACCTCAGCCAGCTCAAGTGGGTATACAACCATTAGAAAACAGGGGATTTTTAAAAAGAAACTTTCATACAAAGAAAAGACAGTTTCAGAGAGTGGCTTTAGAACAGAAGTTTGCTATCTGTGAAATTAAGAAGAATTTTTTATATCCATAATATTAATAGCTAACATTGAGATCTACTGTGGGCCAGGTATCTTATACCTAGGACATAAGTATTATATGCTGCATCTTAGAGAAGAAGAAACTGAGGCTCCAGTTAAGAAACTTGTTGAGGTCACCCAAGGTAACCAAATGACAGAATTAGAATTTGACTCCACGTCTTAGTACAAAACTACACTCTTCCCATTGTACTAGTAGCACTTTCCACTCTATACCACACTGTCTTCAAAAGTAGAAGTAAGGCCCTGCCTGTGTGGCTCGGTGGTTGAGTGTCGACCCATGAACCAGGAGGTCACAGTTGATTCTGTCAGGGCACCTGCCTGGGTTCTGGGCTCAATCCCCAGTAGGGGTGTGCAGGAGGTAGCTGATAGCTGATTCTCTCTCATTATTGATGTTTCTATCTCTCCCTCCCTCTCCCTCTCTCTGAAATCAATAAAAACATATTTTAAAAAAAGTAGAGGTAGGAAGAAAACATTTATTGATAACCTACTGTGTGTCAGGCACTTCACATGTATTAATGATATCATTTGCTTCTTACAACGGATAATAAAATTCTATTATATAATAATTCCCATTTCTCAGATGGGAAAATGAGGCTCAGAAAGGTGAAGTATCTTGCCAAAGGTCACACAGTTAGTAAGTGGCAGAAGTGAAATTCATATGGGAGTATGACTCCAAATTCTACATCATTTTCATTCTGCTGTACTGCCTTTCCACATGCATAGTGAGGATATTATTACAATGTGGAAAGAATGGGTGTTTTTCAGCCACATCTAGTAACACATTTTAGCACACTAATAAACCCCTCACTAGAGGGCCCTGATTTTTTTGCTGAGCAGCACCAAAAATCCTATATAACAAAGATTATGGGAGTATACTATTTAGTCAAGTGCTTCATTGTCATTTATATATGTCTACATCTTAGTTGTATACACTTAGTCACATGAGAGTGTGCAGAGGACTACCTAAAATATGTGTTATGTGCAGAAAGTGTGTTTTATGTCCACTGATGAAAACTGGTACAGAAAGGACTTGTATTGATGGAGGACAATGAGCAATTTTGAGCTAAATTGTGTTGACTTGCTTGCTATTGGAGGATCAGGATAGCAATTTTGCATTTGGAAAAATTATTGAGGGGATCCCAGATGGCTAAAATGGGATAAGAGTGGGGAAGGGCCCAAGGCATGGGAGCAGGAATGGCTTCAGGGAAAAGTTGGGCAGGGGAGTTGCTGGAGGGAACGATGGACATGAGTGGCTTTTACCTTCCATTGCATTATCAGGGCAATCTACTTGGGAAACTCATCTGGTCTCATGCTGTTCTTCTCCTTCCTTTTCATATTTATAGTTGGATGAATATTTCAAAAGAATTAAATCTGTGATCACAAGAGATTTATGTATGTTATTTTTAAATAAAACCAATTACTTGGGGAAACTGGGAGAGAAAAGTGTTTTTAATGAATTGTGCCCTACAGATAAGACCACATATTTGAGGTTTACTTCCAATCCATTCACACTACTCAGTAGATTAAATTCACACAACCCCCTCCATTACAATCTGTTATTTCTAACTATGCTGTTGACTGGTGTGTGTCACTGAGGAAGTTACTCTTTCTTCTTCCCCGACTACAAAATAAGGATAATAATAATGAAATATTGTATAGATATATTTTGGAGCACTTAATATTCCTTCAGATTAAAGCCTAACAAATCAAATCCTATCTAATAAGGAGGGAATATGCTAATTAACTGCCATGCCCTCACAAGATGGCAGTGCCCACAGCCACAAGATGGCAGCGCCCAGTCCCCTCAGCCCCGCCTGATCCAGCCTCAGTCCCCCAGTCCCCTCAGCCCTGCAGGGGAAGGCAGTTGGGGGTGATCAGGCTGGCAGGGGAGCAGTTAGGCATCAATCAGGCCAGCAGGGGAGTGGTTAGGGGGCAATCAGGAAGGCAGGCAGGCAGGCGAGTGGTTAGGAGACAGCAGTCCCAGATTGTGAAAGGGATGTCCGACTGCTGGTTTAGGCCTGATCCCACATTGGAGAGGGTGAAGGCTGGGCTGAGGAATACCCCCCCCCCCCTGCACAAATTTTGTGCACCAGGCCTCTAGTAGTAAAATAAGTATGGATTTTATTGCCACTGACTAGGACAAATGACAGAAGAGCTTTAGAAGAGAGTGGGCCTGGTTATGATTAGTTTACTAAGTTAGGGAGGAGTTAAGTTCTTAAAATTGCAAATGGGCACTGAGTTTATTTTAACCTACAGACAGAATGGATTCTTTCTCAATAAGAATCAAATTTGATAATTCCTAATAAAGCTGGGCCTTCTGAAAAACAATTTAAGAATAAAACGATTTACATTGTAATGCATAAGCACAATCACCTACTGAGGCCAAGGCTTGCCCTTTAGAAGCTAAAGTCAGCCTGAGCGTGGGCAAAGGCAGCCTTTGTATTCCAAGGGGCAAAGTCACAAATTCACAGCTGCCAACTATATGCATTAGGATTAGCTGCAGCTGGCCATGGCTCAAAATTGATCAATAACTCCAAGTAAACAAGCATCTGGCAATAAGTGACAAAGCGCTAGCACATAGTTGAGACAACTGAAATCGGCTGGTTTACTATTCATGATTCACACCGTAATTAAGTTCTGTCACAACAGAATTAGGTAACTGTTAAGGTTACATTGGTCGCAGGAAACAGGTAGGAGACAAGCAGGACCTCAAAAAAAGGGTATTTTATGGCTATCAAAATTACTTTGGTTTGACTTCACCATAAATCATGCAGTATATGGTATAGGAACTTTAACAAGGAAAAATACTAATGGGAACATCAAAAGAAAAAATGCTCAGGTTCATTGAACTACAGCACACTCTGGAATCCATAAAATCACTCTTCCTTAGCTGACAATCTTCCAATTAACAGGCGGTAAGTACACATTTTTCCTAAGTTCTTTCTGTGTTACTTTGGGTGCAGATAGCATCAATATACTTCATGTTCTTCATAGAAAACTAGTTCGGGAGCAGAAGTCAATGACTGTTTAATATTCTGGAGGCTGTCAACCCTGGAGATACAGAAAGCCTTTCAGCAGAGGCAATGAGGTGGCTCAGCAATGTTTGCTTTTTGTGGGGGGGAAAAAAGCAGAAATTGAAGTACTGAAGCTCTTCTTTGTTTGAAGAAGAGGCTTGTCAAGTTTACCTTCAATGTTCCTACCAGTTCATTAAATGTCTTCGTTTTTCTTAGCTGGTGATGTTTGAGATGTTTAGAGGCCTGATGAGAACATGTGTTTGGGCCCTATGAGATGTTTAGAGCCCAGCAACTCTGCTGGTTTTAGGACCTATTTTGTTGGATTCAAAGCAGGGTAAAAACTTTTCAGTACACACATTCCAGGAGTCAGGCTATCTTATATCAGTGCTTTCAATTATGCCCCGCATAAGGCATTTTCAGCAGGAATTCTCAAGTTCCAAGACAGAGGTAATGGTCAATTCCTTAAAAGTATTATACTGGAAAGAGTTTATAATGCCTGCTGTTCTTTTTTAACAGAATCTTACTCCCTGTCATTGCAAGTTGTTAAGCAGTGAACAAGCAGGCTTTCTGGGGGAAAATGTGCTAGACTGATCCCACTTGATCACTGCAGTCAGTATAGAAATTTAGGAATAAACATTTTTTTCCAAACCTTGACCCTCTGGCTTGCCTGGTGTACAAAATTGTAAGTGACAAGCATCATTGGGCATACAGGAATAATAATTTTCTACTGTGGAGTTTGAATGATTTTTAAAAAATTCACTCATTCTCTAATTTATTCATTAGAATAATAAAACATTTTTAGAGCTTCTAATATCTATAGAGTCTTATAATAGTTGCTGGGGAAGATAAAAAGATGAATGCAACAAGTTCCCTCCATTAAGTACCTCAGAATATTGGGAGTAAAATGTATCAGGATAAATTTTGTGGGCCCTCTATTTGTTTTTGCCTACATGCATTTAGGTTATCAACAGTACAAGATTTAATTGAAAGCATAATCTAATCTCAGTAGTCTCCAAATGAAGAAGAGAAGTGATATTAACTTTTTCTTAGAATATTGTAAATAACCTTTTAAAAATTATCTTTATTGTTGAAAGTGTTACAGATGTCCTCTCCCCCCCCCCATTAATTCCCTCCTCCCCACTCCTGTCCCCTCCCCAGGCCTTCTCCCCACTATTGTCTGCTCATGGGTTATGCATACATTTATATACTAGTAAGTTATTTGGTTGATCTCTTTCCTCCTCCCCTTCCCTCTGAAAATCCTCAGTGTGTTGCAATGTATCTATTTTAAATAGCCTTTAATTGATCTCCCCTGCTTTTAATCTCTCCTCCACTCCAAATCATTCTTCATATTACTGTCATATTATGCTTTCTAAAACATGATTATGTCATTTCTCATTGCATATTGAACTAAATATAAATTTCTAAACTTGGAAGGCTAGGCCTTCAAGAATCTAAGCCCATCTGACCACTTCCCCCTTTACACCTGCACTGTATCTGATATCTACATGTATTATATATAGCATCTTCCATACTCTGCTGCTTATACTTACTTACATACCTTTCTCCTACATCAGAAACAGTCCCTTGAGAGGAGGGACCATGTATTTTTCTTTTTCATGGCTGAACTCTTACCCTGGCACATTAGAAATTGTTTGAAGAGCAAGTATATGAATGACAAGAATTGGAGGACAGACTGGCTAGTTTGCTGGCTAGGTGGGATGGATTTTTTTCACTGGTTTTAAGGTATAATTTACAGAGAGTAAAATTCACCCTTTTTAGTGTACAGTTCTATAAGTTTTGACAAACATATAAAGTCATTCACTTACTACCACAATCAAGATATAAAACAGTTTCATCATCCCCCAAAATTTCCTTGTGTTGTGCCTTTAAGAAGCAAACCTTTCCCCCATTCTTAACCCCTGGCAATCTTTTGTCTGTTTTTTTTTTTTTTTTTTTTTTTTCCTTATGATTTTGTCTTTTCCAGAATGTCGTATAAATGAAATCATTCAGTATGTGTCTATTAGTGTCTGACTTCTTTCACCTAGCATAATGCATTTGAGATTCATCCATATTATTGTGTTGGCATAACATTTAAATAAAAGAGGGGTCAGAGAGAGAGGTCCTGTGTGAGGATGGATGCAGGAACTTTTGCTTCTGACTTAAAGAATTAGGGGAAATTTCATAGAGAAAGTAACATCTGAGCAGGTCCTTGAGAGGTAGGTGGGTTTTTTTAGGTGCACATATGAGAGAAGATGTTCCAATAAATGATATAGCAGGAACAAAACCTTTGAGTTAGAAAAAGAGCCAAATGAATTTGGAGAATATTATTTTATTTGGCTAGACCACTTGAGAGGAGGAGTAGTGGGAGACAGTACAGCAAAGGTAGGTTAGAGCTTTCTTGACCTTGAATAACACATTTAGGAATTTGGTCTTAATTTATTAGGCAGTGGACAGCCATTGAAGGGTTCTGATTCAAGCTTTTTCTCAAGGACAATAATAGTTCTTTCTGCAGGTAATTCTGCTGCCCTGCCTGAGCTCAAAGGAGACTGCTATTTGTTTGGGTGAGTATACAAAGGTTACTTTTAAGCAAAGCAACAAATGCTATCCATTAAAATATATCAAAAGCATACTTAGAATATAAAATATTTGCACTACCAGTACTTGTTAGAAAATGTATTAATGAAATGACTGAATCCAATACCAACCAAAGTCTCTCTTATCTCTCCATTCATTTGTATTCTCTCAAGTTTCTCTATGGTCAAGGTATCAAAAAGCCAAGTGTTGTTCCTGGATCATATTTTCCTAGTTCTCCACAGAAACATCTGCACTGGGGTGAGAATCAATGTTAGGCTTCTGTCTAAGCAGATAGGCAATACAAATTCCAGTTGAACAGCATTTCTTAAGACCAAATTATCCACTGATATTACGCAAATTCCTATGTAAAAAGAACACATTCCTATCTTGAATGCTTTCTTTCTGGGGGAAGAAACCTCAGACATTTCACCAAAAAGGATATACAGATGGCAAACAAACACATGAAAAGATGTTCAATATCATTAACCATTAAGGAAATGCAGATTAAAACTAGTATGTGATATCACTTCATACGTACCAGAATGGCTAAAAAAAGAGAGAGGAAAAAATAACACCAAATTATGGCAAGAATGTGGAGAAACTGGATCACACATACACATACATTGTTTGTGAGAATGTAAAATGGTACAGCCAATCTGGAAAAGAGTCTGACACAATTACCATATGACTCAGCAATTGTTATGTCTATTTTAGATAAATGTAAATTTATGTTCACTAAAACCTGTATATAAATGCTCATAGCAGCTTCATTAATAATTTCCCAAAACTGGAAATAACTTAAATAGGTGAGTGGTTGAACAAACTGTTATATATCTATACTACAGAATATTACTTAAAAAAAGGAATGAACTATGAATAAATGCAAAAATATGGATGAATCTCCAGATAATTATGCTGAGTGAAGAAAAGCCAATCCAAAAAGATTGATTCCATTTATATAGCATTTTTGAAATGAAAACATTATAGTAATGGAGAACAGATTAGTGGTCGCCCAGATTTAAGGAGAGGGTGTGGAGTGGAATTTGTGTCACTGAAAAAGGGCAACATGAGTGAGACCTTTTGTGATGGAACTATTCTGAATCTTGAATGTGATGGTGCTCACATGAACCTACATATGGTAGACTTGCATAGATCATGAAAATGAATCCATGTAAAACTAATAAAATCCAAATTAGGTGGATGGATTGTATCAATGTCAATCTGCACGTTGTGATATTGTACTATACTTATGTAAGGTGATTCCATTGGAGAAAACTGGGTGAATGATAAATGGGACCTCTATTTCTTACAATTACAATTTTCTCAAAGTAATTTTTTTTAAAAAAGAGGACTATATGTTGATTGTAGAAATGTATACTACATTACTTGAATTTAATTTAATCTTTTAAAATATATTTTTTTAATTTATTTTACAGAGGAAGAGAGAGAGAAAGAGAGGTAGAAACATCAATGATGAAAGAGAATCATTGATCAGCTACCTCCTGCATGGCCCACACTGGGGATCAAACCTGCAACCCAGGCATATGCCCTGACAGGGAATTGATACGTGACTTACTGGTTCATAGGTTGACATTCAAGTACTGAGCCATACTGGCCAGATTGAATTTAACTGTAGGAAGTTATTTTTTTTAGAAATATAAGATAATGAAGATATAAAAAGAAAAATAGCATCCAATTATGGCAAGAATGTGGAGAAACTGGATCGCACATACAAATAGATGAATAACTTTCAGAAATCCACCTATTTGATTCTATTTGTATTTGCTGAATAATTTGGATATACTCTTACAACAGATTTTTTTTAAAATATATTTTATTGATTTTTTACCGAGAGGAGGGGAGAGGGATAGAGAGTTAGAAACATCGATGAGAGAGAAACATCGATCAGCTGCCTCTTGCACACCCCCTGCTGGGGATGTGCCCGCAACCAAGGTACATGCTCTTGACCGGAATCGAACCCGGGACCCTTGAGTCCGCAGGCCGACGCTCTACCCACTGAGCCAAACCGGTTTCGGCTTACAACAGAATTTTAAAAAAGCGCTATGTTTCTAGTTTTAATCATGTTGTTAGGAAACTTAGAGCACAAATAGGGGCAGCTACTTCTGCTTCTGAAATAGTGGTTCTTAACACTTTTTGGGGATAAGAATTCCAAAATTTTGATGAAAACAATGAAAAATGGAATGGCCATATGTCCCAGAGATTCCACTTCTGGGAATATTTTTTTAATTTTATTTTATTGTTTAAAGTATTACAAAGAGTAGTACATATGTCTCCTTTTTTCCCCATTGACCTTCTCCCGGCCTCACCTACCCCTCGGCACATGCCCTCACCCCCCGCACTCCCCCCAGTGTCTTGTTTCCATTGGTTGTGCTTATATGCATGCATACAAGTCCTTCGGTTGATTTCTTACCCCCCTCCCCCAACATTCCCCAGCCTTCCTGCTGTAATTTGACAGTCTGTTCGATGCTTCTCTGCCTCTATACCTATCTTTTTTGTTCATCAGGTTATAATGTTCTTTATTATCCATAAATGAGTGAGATCATGTGGTATTTTTCTTTCACTGCCTGGCTTATTTCACTTAGCATAATGCTCTCCAGTTCCATCCATGCTGCTGCAAATGGTAAGAATTCATTCTTTTTTATAGCAGCATAGTATTCCACTGTGTAGATGTACTATAGTTTTCTAATCCACTCATCTGCTGATGGGCATTTAGGCTGTTTCCAAATCTTAGCTATGGTGAATTGTGCTGCTATGAACATAGGGGTGCATATATCCTTTCTGATTGGTGTTTCTGTTTTCTTGGAATATATTCCTAGAAGTAGTATTAATGGGTCAAATGGCAGTTCCATTTTAAATTTTTTGAGGAAACGCCATACTGTTTTCCACAATGGCTGCACCAGTCTGCATTCCCACCAGCAGTGAAGGAGGGTTCCTTTTTCTCCGCATCCTCTCCAGCACATGTCATTTGTTGATTTGTTGACATTCTGACAGGTGTGAGGTGGTACCTCATTGTTGTTTTGATTTGTGTCTCTCAGATGATTAGTGACTTTAAGCATGTTTTCATGTGTCTCTTGGTTTTCTGGATGTTCTCATTAGAAAAGTGTCTATTTAGGTTCTTTGCCCATTTTTTTTATTGGGTTGTTTATCTTCCTTTTGTTAAGTTGTATGAGTTCCCTGTAAATGTTGGAGATTAAACCCTTATCATTGATATCATTGGCAAATATGTTCTCCCTTGCAGTGGGCTTTCTTGTTGTTTTGTTGATGGTTTCTTTTGCTGTGCAGAAGCTTTTATTTTGATGTAGTCCCATTTGTTTATTTTCTCCTTAGTCTCTCTTGCCCTAGGGTCTGTGGCTGTAAAGATATTGCCACGACAAATGTCTGCTATTTTGCTGCCTATGGAGTCTTGTAGGATTTTTATGGTTTCCCGTCTTACGTTCAAGTCCTTTAGCCATTTTGAGTTTGTTTTTGTGTATGGTGTAAGTTGGTGATTTAGTTTCTTTTTTTTTTTTTGCATCTATCTGACCAAATTTCCCAGCACCATTTATTAGAGTCGTTTTGACTCCACTGTATGCTCTTGCCTCCTTTGTCAAATATTAATTGAGTATAATGGTTTGGGTCAATTTCTGGGTCCTCTATTCTGTTCCATTGGTCTATATGTCTGTTCTTGTGCCAGTACCAGGCAGTTTTTAGAACCATGGCTTGGTAATATAGTTTGATGTGTGGTATTGTGATCCCTTCAACTTTGTTCTTCTTTCTCAGGACAGCTGTGGCTATTCAGGGTCTTTTTTTATTCCAGATGAATTTTTGGAGAGTTTACTCTAGATCTTTGAAATATGACATTGGTATTTTAATAGGTATTGCATTGAATCTATAGATGGCTTTAGGTAGTATGGACATTTTAATGATGTTGATTCTACCAATTCATGAACATGGTATGTCATCCTCTATCTCTTTTTTCAATGTCCTGCAGTTTTCCGAGTACAGGTCTTTTACGTCCTTGGTTAAGTTTATTCCTAGGTATCTTAATTTTTTGGGTGCAATGGTAAATGGGATTGTTTTTTTTTTTTCTTCATTTCTCTTTCTGTGAGTTCATTATTGGTGTATAAAAAGGCCATAGATTTCTGGGAGTTAATTTTGTATCCTGCTACATTGTCAAATTCATTTATTAGGTCTAGTAGTTTTTTGATGGAGTCTTTGGGGTTTTCTATGTATAGTATCATGTTATCTGCGAATAAGGACAGTTTTAATTCTTTTCCAATTTGGATGCCTTTTATTTCTTCTTCTTGTCTGATCACTGTGGTTAGTACTTCTAGTACTATGTCGAAAAGGATTGGTGAAAGTGGGCATCCTTGTCTTGTTCCTGTTCTTAGGGGAAATGGGTTTAGTTTTTGCCCATTGAGTATGATGTTGGCTGTAGGTTTGTCATATAGGGCTTTTATTATGTTGAGGTATGATCCCTCTATTCCCATTTTGATGAGAGTTTTATCAAGAAAGGATGCTGGATTTTCTCAAATGCTTTTTCTGCATTAATTGATATGATTATGTGATTTTTGTCTCTCAGTTTGTTTATGTGATGTATCGCATTTATTGATTTGTGGATATTGTACTATCCTTGAATTCCTGGAATAAATCCCAATTGATCATGGTGTGTGATCTTTCTAATGTATTGCTGAATCCAATTTGCTAGAATTCTGTTGAGGATTTTAGCATTTGTGTTCATCAAGGATGTTGGCCTGTAGTTCTCTTTTTTTGTGATGTCTTTATCTGGTTTTGGGATTAGGGTAATGCTGGCTTCATAGAAAGAGCTTGGAAAAGTGCCTTCCTCTTGAGTTTTTTGAAATAGTCTGAGGAGGATAAGTTTTAGTTCTTCTTTGTATGCTTGGTAGAACTCCCCTGTTAAGCCGTCCGGACCAGGGCTTTTGTTTGCTGGAAGCTTTTTGATGACTGCTTCAATTTCTTCCATAGTTATTTTCCTATTGAGATTTTTAGATTCTTCCTGTTTGAGTTTGAAAGGATGTATTTTTCTAGGACTATGTCCATTTCCTCCAGATTGTCCAGTTTGTTGGAATAGAGATGTTCATAGTATTTTTTAACAATCCTTTGCATTTCTCTGGGGGTCTGTTGTTATTTCTCCTCTTTCATTTCTGATTTTGTTTATTTGGGTACTCTCTCTTTGTGTCTTGGTGAGCCTGGCTAGAGGTTCATCAATCTTGTTTATCCTTTCAAAGAACTAGCTCTTGGTTTTGTTGATCTTTTGTATTGTTTTCTTGGTCTCTATGCCGTTTATCTCCACTTTGATCTTTATTATTTCCTTCCTTCTGCTTACACTGTGATTTTCTTGTTGCTCTCTTTCTAACTCTTTGAGTTGTAGGGTTAGGTAGCTTATTACAATTGTTTCTTGTTTTTTTTTTGTTTGTTTGTTTGTTTGTTTTTGTAGTAGGCTTGTAGAGCTATGAACTTCCCTCTCAAGACTGCTTTCACTGTGTCCTATAGATTTGGATTGTTGTGTTGTCATTTGTTGCCATGATATTTTTTATTTCTTCTTTGATCTCTCTGGTAACCCAGTCATTGTTTAATAACATCCTATTTAGTCTCCAGGTGTTTGATTTTTTTGGATTATTTTTATTGTAGTTGATTTCCAGTTTTATGCCATTGTGATCTGAGAAGGTGCTTGATATGTTTTCTATCTTCTTGAATTTGAAGAGACTTTTTCCTGTGACCCAATATATGGTCTATCTTTGAAAATGACCCATGTACACTTGAGAAAAATGTATATTCTGTGGCATTGGGGTTAAATGTTCTGAAGATGTCAATTAATTCCATCTGATCTAGTGAGTCATTTAGGATTGATGTTTCTTTGCTGAGGTTTTGTTTAGAGGATTTGTCCAATAGTGATAGTGGGTATTAAAGTCCCCTACTATGATTGTATTGCTGTCAATCTCTCCCTTGATATCCTCCAGAAGTTTTTTTTTTTAATGTATTTGTGTGCTCCTATATTGCAGATTTATTTCTTCTTTTTGGATTTCTCCCTTTAGTATTATGAAGTGGTCTTCCTTATCTCTTATGTCCTTCACTTTGAGATCTAATTTGTCAGATATAAGTATTGCTTCTCCAGCTTCTTTTTCATTTCCATTCGCCTGAAAAACCTTTTTCCATCCCTTCACCATCAGTCTGTGTGAGTTCTTTTTTCTGAGGTGGGTTTCCTGTAGAGAGCAGATATATGGGTCATGTTTTCTTATCCACTCAGCTACCCTATGTCTTTTGATTGGGGCATTTAATCCATTTACATTTAAAGTTATCATTTATAGGTACTTGTTTGTCACCATTTTTATTCTTTACCCATGTTCCTTCTTCACTTCCTATTTTTCTTTTTATAGCAGACCCTTTAGCATTTCTTGCAGTGCTGGTTTGGTGGTAATAAACTCCCTTAGTCCTTTTTTGTCTGTGAAACTCCTGATTTCCCCCTCAATTTTGATTGATAGCCTTGCTGGGTACAGTATTCTTGGATTCAGACCCTTCCTTTGCATGACTTTGTATATTTCATTTCATTCCCTTCTGGCCTGATGTGTTTCTGTTGAGAAATCAGTCGCTACTCTGATAGGGGATCCTTTGTAGGTAATTTTCTGTCTCTCTCTGGCCACTAGTAGATTCTTACTTTGTCATTGGTGTTTGCCAATTTAATTATAATGTGCCTTGGCGTCAGTCTTTTGGGGTTCATTTTGTTTGGGACTCTGTGAGCTTCTTGGATTTGTGTGAGTTGTTTCTTCCCTATATCAGGGAAGTTTCCTGTCATTATTTCTTCAAACAGGTTTTCTATTCTTTGCTCAGTTTCCTCTCCTTCTCACACCCTTATTATGTGGATGTTGTTCCCTTTCATGTTGTCCCAAAGTTCCCTTAGGTTCTCTTCCTGCTTTTTAATTTTTTTTTCAGAAGCTGCTCTGCTTGGTATTTTTTTCTACCTTGTCTTCTAGCTCACTGATGTGGTCCTCCGCTTCTTCTAGTCTACTGTTGATGCTTTCTATTGAGTTCTTTATAGCAGCGATGTAATTTTTCATTTCTTCTTGGTTCTTCTTCATTTCCTTTGGTTCTTACACATATTGTTGAATTTGTCTTCCATTCTTTTCAGCCACCTTATGACCATTTCTCTGAATTCTTTCTCTCACAGTTTGCTTGCCTCCATTTAGTTTACTTCCTTTTCTGGTGATGCCTCCTTTTCTTTCATATGTGGGCTGTTTCTTTGTCTCCCCATAATCTCTCTTTTCCGGGTGTCTGGTTATGTAGTTCTCTCTCTCCTTTTGCTAGACGAAATCTGACCTTTCTGTGAGAAGGTACAGAGCTCCTCCGAGTCTGCATATTCGCACTGCTTGGGAACTGGTGTTCCTGGGTTCACAGCTGTTCCCTATGTTTTGTGGTTGTAGAGTCCCAGGATATATAGGCTTTTCATAATAGTCACTCTCCCCTTCAAGATGGCATTGTCTCCGCAGCAGAGCCGGGAGCTCTGGGAGAGATTTCAGCAGCAGTGGAGGCTGCCTGGTCAGGGGAGCCCAGTCCGACAATGCCCAAAAGTCCCTTGGCGTATAGCTGTCCCTCACCCACAAATATACTCTCCCTGTACATCCACACAAAATCATTTGTTTTTTCACTCACACACTATCTTGCAGTCTGCCTATCTGTCGGCAGCCATCTTACTCTCTTCCTCTGGGAATATTTTTGAAGAAATCTGAAACACTGCTTCTAAAGAATATATGCACACCTACGTTCATTGCTGTGTTATTTACAATAGCCAAGATTTGGAAGCAGCACAAATGCCCATCAGTAGATGAGTGGATAAAAAAGCTGTGGTACAGCCCTAGCCTGTTTTGCTCAGAGGTGGAGCTTCAGCCTGTGGATGAAGTGTCCTGGGTTTGATTCTAGTCGGGGGCACATACTTTGGTTGCAGGCTCAATCTTTAGCCTCAGTTGAGGTGTGTACAGGAGGCAACCTATTGATATGTCTCTTTCACATCGATGTTTCTCTCTGTCTTTCCCCCTCCCTGCCACTCTCTTTAAAAAATCAATGGAAAAAAAATATCCTCCAGTGAGGATTGACAAAAAAAGCTATGGCACATTTACACAATGAAATACTATTTGGCCATAAAGAAGAAGGAAATCTTGACTTTTGTGACAGCAGGGATCGACCTAGAGAGTTCTATACTAATTGAAATAAGCCAGTCAGAGAAAGACAGACACCATGTGATTTCACTTGTATGTGGAACCTAATGAACAAAATAAATTAACATACAAAATAGAAACAGAATCATAGATACAGAGAACAGACTTACAGCTGTCAGAGGGAAGGCTTGGAGGGGCAGGGAGAAAAAAGTGGTGAAGAGATTAAGTGGAAGAAACACACTCATAGACAGACAAGAGAATGGTGATTTCTAGAGGGAATGGGGGGGGTGAGGGGAGGTAGAATATGCTTTGAGGGGGATAAATGGTGATGGAAAGATACTTTACTTGGGGTGGTAAACACACAATACAATAATGTATTATAGAATCGTACAACTGAAAACCATGTAATTTTATTAGCCTATGTCTCACTAATATCTTCAATACTAAAAAATTTTAAAAAATATGATTTTCAAGCCATATATGACAAACCCACAGCCAACATCATACTCAATGGGCAAAAATTAAAACCATTTCCTCTAAGAACAGGGAAAAGACAGGGATGCCCACTCTCAGCACTCCTGTTCAACATAGTGCTGGAAGTATTAGCCATAGCTATAAGACAAGAAGAAGAAATAAAAGGCATCCAAATTGGAAAAGAAGAAGTAAAACTGTCCTTATTCGCAGATGACATGATACTATACATAGAAAACCCTAAAGACTCTATCAAAAAATTATTAGACTTAATAAATGAATTAAGCAAGGTAGCAGGATACAAAATTAACACCAAGAAATCTATGGCATTTCTATACACCAATAATGAACTTACAGAAAGAGAGGCTAAAAAACAATCTCATTTACCATCACACCAAAAAAAATTAAGATACCTAGGAATAAACTTAACTAAGGAGGTAAAAGACCTATACGTGGAAAACTACATGACACTGAAAAAAGAAATAGAGGAAGATGTAAACAGATGGAAGAACATACCATGTTCCTGGATTGGTAGAATCAACATCATTAAAATATCCATACTACCCAAAGCAATCTATAGATTCAATGCACTCCCCATTAAAATACCAACGGCATATTTCACAGACCTAGAAAGAACTTGCCAAAAATTCATCTGGAATAAAAAAAGACCCCTAATAGCCACAGCAATCCTGAGAAAGAAGAATAAAGTAGGAGGGATCTCAATACCAGATTTCAAGCTGTATTACAAAGCCACTGTTCTCAAAACAGCCTGGTACTGGCACAAGAACAGACATATAGACCAATGGAATAGAATAGAGAATCCAGGTATCGACCCAAACCACTATGCTCAATTAATATTTGACAAAGGAGGCATGAACATACAATGGCGTCAAGACAGTCTCTTCAATAAATGGTGTTGGGAAAATTGGACAGATAAATACAAAAAAATGAAACTAGACCACCAACTTACACCATACACAAATATAAACTCAAAATGGATACAGGACTTAAACATAAGATGGGAAACCATAAAAATACTAAAGGAATCCACAGGCAGAAAAATCTCAGACATATGCCGAAAGAACTTCTTCACTAATACTGCTCCTAGGGCAATGGAAGCTAAAGAGAAAATAAACAAATGGGACTACATCAAAATAAAAAGCTTTTGCACAGCAAAGGAAACCATCAATAAAACAACAAGAAAGCCCACTGCATGGGAGAACATATTTGCCAATGATATCAACGATAAGGGTTTAATCTCCAACGTTTACAGAGAATTCACACAACTTAACAAAAAGAAGATAAAGAACCCAATAGAGGAAACCAAGATGGCGGCATAGGTTAAACACCTAACCTGCAGCCGGGCACAACAATTTCAAAAATACAACTAGAGGTCAGAACGGACATCGTCCAGAACCACAGGAGAGCTGGCGGACTGAAATGCCCACAACTGGGGGGAAGGAGAAGGCCACGGGGACAGTCGGGGAAGCCGTAAAAGCCTGAGGTATGGAGAAACGGGCGGAGACATGAGCACACGCGCCTGCGGGGAGGATGGAACCGGAGAGGAGGGGGCGGCTGATGACCTGGCCGGAGTTCACTGGCAGGAAGGAGATAAAGGCTCCGGAGTGCGCTGAGCACCGGCTCCGATTGCACTGAACCCCATTCCGGGCGAAACCCTGGGAAACTCACTCACTTTCGCAACTCCGCCGCCCCCGCAGGCCGCCCGGCCCGGGACGCTGGGGACGCCGCCGCAGCGGCGGCGCCCGGAGCCCGGCGGCCTCCCAGCACCCGTCCCCGCCGCGCAGCCCCCGCGCGCCTGGTTCCGCGGGCCGCGCGCCCCTCACACCGGACGGAGGCCCGGGCGCCCTCTCCGTGCACCTCCCGGCGGCGCTAGACTTCAGTAGAGTTGACTGAATTCAAGGGATTAAAAAGTATAAATTGGGGGGGACGCCGCGGCGGCGACGTCCGGAACACGGTGATGGCGGTGCCTGGAGCGCGGCGGCCGCCCAGCGCCCGTCCCAGCCGCGCAGCCCTCGCGCGCCTGGTTCCGCGGGACGCGCGCACCGCGCACCGGACGGAGGCCCGGGCGCCCTTTCCGTGCACCTCCCGGCAGCGCTAGACTTCAGTAGAGTTGACTGAATTCAAGGGATTAAAAAGTATAAATTGGGGGGACGCCGCGGCGGCGACGTCCGGAACACGGTGATGGCGGTGCCTGGAGCTCGGCGGCCGCCCAGCGCCCGTCCCAGCCGCGCAGCCCTCGCGCGCCTGGTTCCGCGGGACGCGCGCACCGCGCACCGGACGGAGGCCCGGGCGCCCTTTCCCTGCACCTCCCGGCGGCGCTAGACTTCAGTAGAGTTGACTGAAATGAAGGGATTAAGAAGTACAAATTGAGAAGTTTGAAAAAGATGGCGGCGGAGGTTAAAGGCTGTTCTGTTGCCTCGCACCCAGCGAAATCGGAGGGGATGAGGTGTGGAGGTGCGTGGGTCTGGCTGGTGGCGGGGGAAAGGGGCTTTTGTTCCAAACCTAAGGGAGATTAGCTCTCCATCACCCTGAAACCCATCTTCTGGCGAACCCCGGGAGACCCAGATGCCTGCGGGGAGAGGCGGGACTCTTGCAGAGGTGTGCCCAGCAATCAGTGTTTGCTGCGCTGGAGTGCGGAACGAGGGGACTTAGATACATGGAAGGCAGAAGGACCAGACTCACAGCCATCGAGGCTCGCCGCACCATGGCCTGTTGGCGCCCTGAGACCCCGCCCCGCCCTGGGACCCGCCCCGCATGTTTTGAAGACCTGCCCCGCAAGTCTTGCAGGCACACCTGCGCCCCAAGCAATGGCTTATGCATGTGGGTGGCCTGCCCTCTGGCAGCGGACCAGATGATCTGCTGTTCTAGTCGGACTGCTCCAGGGCCACTCAGACAGGAGGAAGAAACTACAGTTTTTGCTGTAATCCTTGCTGAGTGCCTAAGGCAGTAGCTGATCTACACCCCATTGGAGACCCAGAAACGAGGGCATCTAGTGGTCTGTGGGAGATGACACCAGATTTCAACCACGTGCATAAGGGACACATTCAATGGGAATATTCAGTGAGTGCCAAAGCTTTGCTGCACCAAGACCCGGCCCATAAACGTGTCTCCTGCACAGCAACTCTTCCTTTATAGACAAAGAGAGCCCCCCCAGTGACACCAACAACAATCAAGACTTAACTATACAAAGGAGGACCAAGATGGAGGCATAGGGCGGAAGCCTGATTGTTGCCTACCACAACAACTTTGAGACTACGACAAGAGAGCAGAGCAGACACCATCCAAGACCACCATAGGGCTGGCTGAGTAGATGCTCTACAACTAGAATAAAAGAGGGGTATGTGGGATGATGCTGATGCCGGTGACCCAAAGACCACACTTTAAGAACTACAGCTCAGGCGACACAAAAGAACTATGGCTCAGGCGATACAACAGCGGTCTGGAACGTGCTCGGCGCAGTTCCCCCGGCGGTCTCCGGCTGAGGGGACGGCTCCACTGGCAGCCAAGCACAGACAGACGAGCCCCTATGAGACATGGGGTGGGAGACTCCGCGCTTGCTGACCTCTGAGTCCGTCAAGAATCTCAACGCCCCGGAAGCGGCCAGGTGCGCATGCTCGGCGACCGGCCACCTATGCAGACCCAAGGGCCGACGCAGCGACGCCAGACTGGCCCACCGCCATGCACCGGGTGCACCGGAACTTCGCCGAGCCGCCGCCCGACGAGTTCTGCAGCAGCCATACTGGAGCTCTGGAAGGATGGCCAGGGGAATTGCTGAGGGGGGATTGACCGGCAGGAATTGGGATCGGGAAGACGGGGCCCCGCTGAGACCCGGGTGCGGGCGGGGTTGCGCGCCTCTGGACTCGGGTGTGGTCACACGCCTCTGGGTATAAGTGAGGCCTCACGTCCCTGGGTCTAGGTGAGGCCACATGCCCCTGGGTCCAGGTGAGGCCGGACTCCGGGTCCGGGTGAGGCCAAGTGCCCCTGGACCCGGATGACGCTGGACCCCATGCCCGGGCGAGGCCAAGCGCCCCTGGGTCTGGGAGAGCCCACACACCCCTGGGTCCAGGCGAGACCATGTGTCCCTGGATCCGGGTGAGGCTGCGTGCACCTAGGCCCGGGTGAGCCCAAGTGGCCCTGGGTCTGGGAGAGGCCAAGCGTCCCTGGGTGCGGGTGAGACCATGTGTCCCTGGATCCGGGTGAGGCCTCGTGCACCTAGGCCCGGGTGAGCCCAAGTGGCCCTGGGTCTGGGAGAGGCCAAGCGTCCCTGGGTCCGGGTGAGACCATGTGTCCCTGGATCCGGGTGATGCCTTGTGCACCTAGGCCCGGGTGAGCCCAAGTGGCCCTGGGTCTGGGAGAGGCCAAGCGTCCCTGGGTACGGGTGAGACCATGTGTCCCTGGATCCGGATGAGGCCTCGTGCACCTAGGCCCGGGTGAGCCCAAGTGGCCCTGGGTCTGGGAGAGGCCAAGCGTCCCTGGGTCCGGGTGAGACCATGCGTCCCTGGATCCGGATGAGGCCTAGTGCACCTAGGCCCAGGTGAGCCCAAGTGGCCCTGGGTCGGGGAGAGGTCAAGCGTCCCTGGGTCCGGGTGAGACCATATGTCCCTGGATCCGGGTGAGGCCTCGTGCACCTAGGCCCGGGTGAGCCCAAGTGGCCCTGGGTCTGGGAGAGGCCAAGCGTCCCTGGGTCCGGGTGAGACCATGCGTCCCTGGATCCGGATGAGGCCTCGTGCACCTAGGCCCGGGTGAGCCCAAGAGGCCCTGGGTCTGGGAGAGGCCAAGCGTCCCTAGGTGCGGGTGAGACCATGCGTCCCTGGATCCGGATGAGGCCTCGTGCACCTAGGCCCGGGTGAGCCCAAGTGGCCCTGGGTCTGGGAGAGGCCAAGCGTCCCTGGGTCCGGGTGAGACCATGCGTCCCTGGATCCGGATGAGGCCTCGTGCGCCTAGGCCCGGGTGAGCCCAAGAGGCCCTGGGTCTGGGAGAGGCCAAGCGTCCCTGGGTCCAGGTGAGACCATGTGTCCCTGGATCCGGATGAGGCCTCGTGCACCTAGGCCCGGGTGAGCCCAAGTGGCCCTGGGTCTGGGAGAGGCCAAGCGTCCCTGGGTCCGGGTGAGACCATGTGTCCCTGGATCCGGGTGAGGCCTTGTGCAACTAAGCCCGGGTGAGGCCACGTGCCCCTGGGTCTGGGAGAGGCCAAGTGTCCTTGGGTACGGGTGAAGCCAGATCCTGGGTCCGGGTGAGGCCGTGCGCCCCTGGATCCATCCGGGTGAGGCTGGGTCTCAGGCCCGGGTGAGACCACGCGCCCCTTGGATATGGGTGAGGCCACGTGCCCCTTAGTCCAGGTGACGCCGTGCCCCTGGGATCGGCCGAGACCAAACCAGAGGGAGTCAGACCTCCATTACCACCATTTGTCCACCATCCAGAGCTGAGGGGTCAGTGCTGACATGTACACATAAGGAACTACTGGACATCGAAATTGGGTCTCAAAAGAACTGTTGGTCCAGGGGGAAGCTCGCTACAGATTGATTCATTTGCCTGTCAGCATAAATATTATTGCTCGTCTCACATTCAGTTCTTATTAGTATATATCTAGTGACATTTGATCTCGTTCATCTAGAGGAAATGATGAACAACATAGACTGAGGAACAAGAACAGAACCAGAAGCAAGGAGGCATCGATCGGACTATCGGGCCTCAGAGGGAGGATACGGGAGGGTAGGGGGAGGGTGGGGGGAGGGGGAGAGTTCAACCAAAGGACCTGTATGCATGCATATAAGCCTATCCAACGGTTAAGTTCAACAGGGGATTGGGGCATGCGTGGGGAGAGGGGTGGGATGGGAATGGGGGGATGAGGACAAATATGTGACACCTTAATCAATAAAGAAATTAAAAAAAAAAAAAAAAAAAAGAACCCAATAAAAAATGGGCAACGGACCTAAATAGAATGTTTTGAAAAGAAGACAGAAGGAAGGCCAAGAGACATATGGAAACCTGCTCAAAGTCACTAATCATCAGAGAGATGCAAATCAAAACAACAATGCGGTACCATCTTACACCTGTCAGAATGGCTATCATCAACAAATTAGCAAACGACAAGTGTTGGCGAGGATGCGGAGAAAAAGGAACTCTTTTACACTGCTGTGGGAATGCAGACTGATGCAGCCACTGTGGAGAACAGTATGGAGTTTCCTTAAAAAACTCAAAATGGAACTCCCATTTGACCCAGTGATCCCACTTCTAGAAATATATCCGAAGAAACTAGAAACACCAATCAGAAAGGATGTATGCACCCCTATGTTCATAGCAGCACAATTCACCATAGCTAAGGTTTGGAAACAGCCTAAATGCCCATCAGCAGATGAGTGGATTAAAAAACTGTGGTACATCTACACAATGGAATACTATGCTGCGGTAAAAAAGGAGGCATTCCTACCATTTGCAACAACATGGATAGAGATGGAGAGCATTATTCTAAATAAAATAAGCCAGGCAGAGAAAGATAAACATCACATGATCTCACTCATTTCTGGAATATAATGAACGGCATAGACTGATGAACAAGTACAGACCCAGAGACTAAGTAACGTCGATGAGAACCTCAAACCTCAGGGAAGGAGGGGTCGGTGGGAGTAAGGGGGAGAGATCAACCAAGGGACTTGTGTGCATACACATGAGCCTAATCAATGGACACAGATAACAGGGGGGTGGGTCATGAGTGGGGGTAAGGGGTAATGGGGGGATAAAGACACATATGTAAAATAATAATAATAATAATAAAATTAAAAAATTTAAAAAAAGTGTGAGGTAACCAGAACCCCAAGAACACCTGAGAACGTCTTTCCTGCCATGCTAGCAGTCATCAGCTGTACAGTAATATTACCTGGGGCAAATGGGGAAGTATTTTGGACTTATGTTCCTAACCCTTCATGGGTGGGAGCCCTTATGTGGGCTGATCCCCCCACCTAATGTAGTCACCGATGATACCAAACACCTTGGTCATCCAGGAGGACCATGGGTGGGGCAAAGAAGTATAATTACACAGGGGTCGCCACCCAGTTTCCCTTCTGTATGACACAAAATCAAACCACTGCTCCTTTGTGTATAAAATTAAAGAGAGGTTTCTGGCTTGCGTGGACACCAAAGGAAGGGACTATCACTACTTGCTCCTGGGAGAGGTGCAGAAAATGTAACTAAGACCTTGTCTATACGAAAAGAAATTGACAGCCAGTTTGAAATGGAATTGCCATGGACTAGAGCAAAGAATATCCTTACATGATATTATTCTACAATGTCATTATAATTTTCCCCAGATTTGTGTTACCCCCATTACCTATAATAGTACCTTGCACCCTTGGGAATCAAGAAAAAATCATCTTTTTGGCGCTTGGAGACAAAGGTAACACATCTCTTGATATTTTAGAATTACAACAGCATAATGTACAATTATCCCAAACAAACTTACAAACCAATTCTTTGAATGTCTGGCAGCAATTTAAAAATGACATGGAAGGATTTAATCCCTTCCACTGTGTAGAGGGCCCCATGGGAAGGCACCTGAGCATTCTATATTGGCCCCTTTTGGCCAAGAGGGACCCTCTTCTTGTGGTCCAGTTGCCCACAGCTGTTGCCTGAGCTTTCAGTTCATGCCGAGGTTGAAGCATCATGGTGGTTGGTACCATGGATCTGTCCCTCGCCCAGTGGGGTGAGCTGGGCCCTCCCTGAAGAAGAAACCTGGGTTTCCCAAGATATGTGATCAGTGCCGGGGCCTCGCCAGCAGGCGAGGGGATCCCAAGGCAGGTGCTGAGCGTGGAGGCCACGGGGGCATAGGCTACCAAGGAGACAGAACTGAACCTCACATCACCCTGCTTGGCCCCAGAGGATGGCTGGTTAGCCAGAGATGGGTAAGATTCCTCAGGGAAGGAACAACCTAAGACAGGCACAGTTGCAGAGGGGCCATCAGGAGAGAACTTGGGGGTCAACAGAGGTGGGGCACAGACCCTTACCCCCCCAACTTTACAGGGGCCTGAACCTTCACCTCTTCTGAGAGAGGTCTCCTGCCCCCATGGCTGCTTCGCTTCCCATGCACAGCTCAAATTGGGACCCAGGTAACAGACAGAGACTTGGCCGACAGCAGCTTTCCTCTCACTGCAACAAGTCTTGTTTGAGATTTCTTGTACCCATGGTGTGGGGAAGTGGGTTTTTGATATCCAAATCCAGCCTAGTACCAGGAATGCTCAGGGCATACTCAAGAAGGCAAATAATCCTTTCCACTAATATACACAGGGTAAAATAAGATTGTTGTTAGAGTGTTGAGTTTGACAGTAGAATAGTAGTCAAGTTTTCAGAGTAATTTAAATTGGCTAATTGAAATAAGCGAATATTCTAGAAAAATGTATTGTACTGTACAAAAAGCTGTTCCTAAAGTGTTAACAAAAATTTTTATTGGCAGTTCATCTCATGGTAAAATTGCTTAACATGTAATGAACCTAAAGCAATCATATTTTAGCACAAAAAATTAAAATGTAAAAGCTATCAAGACTACATTATAAAATTTCCAAAGGCCTCCTAATATTTAAATAAAAAAGGGGGTAATAGTAGAAGAATATCATGTAAGGAAAAATATCCTGTAAGTAAATTACATCTAGAAAATTTTTACTTTAAAAAATTAACTTTCATTTGTAATGCTAACAGCAAGACACCCATGAAAAACACACATGATGTCAAAACAAGCCAGAGCAAAATCATTTGGGCAAAAAATGAAATAGGATCCCAAGTCAAATTTATAGAAAATATTCCTTTATTAACTTTTGGTTGAGGATATGTTTATATCTTTTCAGAAAACAACTCCAAGACCATGTGGATTCCTGCAACAGAGAGGAAATGACAGGACTGCTCCAGCCATGAAGACAGAAGAGCAATAGTCCAGAGATAGAAGATGCTGACGACGCCTTGCCATACTAGAAGACATCAGCTGTGCATCACTGAAGGATGCCCAGGACCAAAGCAGAGACGGTTGGACCTGTACCACCACCATTTGTCCACCATCCAGAACTGAAATATTGCTGACATGTACACATAAGGAACTGTTTGACATTGAAATTGGGACTCAAAAGAACTGTTGGTCCAGAAAGAAACTCACTACAGACTGATTCATTTGCCTCTCAGCATAACCATTATGGCTTGTCTCATTTTCGTTTCTTATAAGTGTATTTCTTGTATCACATGATCTCATGCATCTAGGGTAAGGTGACCAGATCGTCCTGCTTTTGGTGGGACAAAACCAATTTTTAACAATTTGTCCCGCGTCCCATGGCATTTTAAAAAAGTCCCTATTAAGATTCTTTCCAAAAATAGGGACTTTTTTAAAACGCCGTGGGATGCGGGACAAATTGTTAAAAATTGGTTTTGTCCCGCCAAAAGTGGGACTATCTGGTCACCTTAATCTAGGGGAAATAATGAACAACATAAACTGATGAACAAAAACATACCTGGAGACAGGGTAGCATCGACCAGACTGTCAAACCTCAGAGGGAAGGCAGGCGAGGGTGGGGGTAAGGGGGAGAGATCAGCCAAAGGACTTGTATGCATGCATATAAGCCTAACCAGTGGTCACGGACAACAGGGGGGTGGGGGCATACGTGGGGAGGGGTTTGGGATGGGAATGGGGGGATGAGGACAATTATGTGATACCATAATCAATAAAGAAAATTTTTAAAAATCTTATTTTCACATTCTAATGGTTTCTTAATCAGCCATGGTATGAAAGACTTTCCTAGACTTTTCTTGAAGCAGGTCTGATTAGGGAATGAGTATTTTTACATATTATTCTAAGACATCTTAAAATATACAAGAAAAGTTATCCAGGAAATTATTGTCTAGGTGTATGATTCTATTTGATGGTTTTGATTTATTCCAAGAATACCAAGAAATTATGAATGTAATTCGAAGATTTTTTAGTGGAAAAAGTTTTCTATTCTAACAAAAGAAAAAGGAAGAGAATGGTAATCTTGAAATGTACTGTGGCCTGGTGATATATTTTATATCAAGCTTTTATTAATATGTTTACTTTAATTGTAATACTCCTGGATTTTAAATTTTCTCATCAAAGTTAGTGGTGCATACTGAAAGGAGTTAAATGAATGGCTAAAGTTGCATCACCATTCAGATGTCCACTGTATTTCTGCATGTATGTATGTATTTTTATTATATCCCAGTTATTTAACTTTTCTCATTTCTTTTTAAAAATTATTAGCATATTATGTATGCTAATAATAGTTGGCATACATTATTAGTTTCAGGTGTACAACATAGTGATTTGACACTTATATACCTTACAATGTGATCACCACAATGTCTAGTAACCATCTGTCACCATGCAAAGTTATTCAGCTATTATTGACTATATTCCCTGTGCTGTACACTACATCCCTGTGATTTATTTTATAACTGAACTAAAAATCTTCTGTATAGCAAAGGAAACAATCAACAAAGCAAAGAGACTAACTACTAAATGGGAGAAGAAATTTGCAAATGATATATATATGGTAAGGAGTTAATATCCAAAATATATAGGGAACTCATACAATTCAATATAATAACATTATATATATATATATATATATATATATATATATATATATATATATGTTTGTGTGTGTGTGTGTGTGTGTGTGTGTGTGTGTGTGTATCCTACCTAATAAAAGGGAAGTATGCAAATAACCATCACTCTGATACACCCACGATTGGGCCGGTGGGAGGCTTGGGACGGGACTTGGGGCAGCTGATTGGGCTGGTGGGGGGCAGGGACTCACAAGTCCCCACCCTCTGTTCCTCTCGCTGGCCCCAACAGCTGGTGCTGCTGCGGGAGGACCCATGGGGCCGGCAGAAGGCACTGGTGGCAGAACTTGGGGTGGCCGATTGCGTGGCTGCAGGCACCAGTTTTCTGCCAGCACCAATTTTCCTCTGGCCACCTGCCAATCGGAGCGCTGGTGAGAGGCGCTCCGATCGGCGGGTGGCCAGAGGAAACGGTGCTGGAGGAACTCGGGGTGGCCAATCACGCTGGCGGGAGGCGCTCCGATCTGCGGGTGGCCAGAGGAACTGGTGCCGGCAGCCAGGTGAAGGAAGGTCTATTGCACGAAACTTTGTGCAATGGGCTTCTAGTATATATATATGCACTGAGTGGCCAGATTATTATGATCTCTGAATGCATAATAATCTGGCCACTCAATATGTATATATATTAGAGGCCCGGTGCATGAATTCATGCATGGGTGGGGTCCGGCCAGCCTGGCCGGCCTGCCTGCTGGTTGAACTCCTGGTCGAGGGGACAATTTGCATATTAGCCTTTTATTATATAGGATATACACTGAGTGGCTAGATTATTAAGTGTTCAGAGATCATAATAATCTGGCCACTCGGTGTATATGGTACTAACTGTGGCAAAGTGTTATTAAAATAGATGGGGGAAGAGCAAGATTTTAAGTGCTGCGAAGGGAAAATAAATAGCTGAGTTTAGTTAGATGTGTAGGCAGAAAATAAGCTGGAGAAAATGTAAGGGATCTTGTGTCGTACAACAAATAGCTTTCTAGTTCATTGTAGTTTGTCAACTATATAGAAGTAGAAGGTATTCATGTTTAAAGTGGTAGTTATTTACCAAAGCTCTGATGACATTTCTCTTATTAGAAGAATTGTCTTCTTAAAATGTAATCAACATCCTTTCATTCCTGGCTTTCTACTTCAAATATTGAAATCAACTTTGTTTTTTTGTAGTTGAATTTCATTTTCTGTCTAAAACTAGGTACACCTCATTATATTGAAGATGCAGTTTTCTCAGAGTCATTGTTTATTAGTCCCGTCAAAAAGAATTAAGTCAGATCTCAATTATAGATTCTAGCAGATGGGAAGCAGTGATGTAGATAACAGAAAAGACACTTCGGGTTGTCTTTGAGGCTTTGAAAATTCATTTTCATTAATGTTTTACATAAGCATTTCCAGACCCAGAAGCTGTGACTCTGAAGTAGCTTGAGTGATCAAAGAAAATTAGCCTGAGATTTAAATACTGCCAGTAAACTGGCTCCATGCAGATAATTAAATGAATGACATACCTTAGTATATTTATATTCTGTACTAGTAGCCCTGTGCACGAATCTGTATGCCAGTAGCTCTCTGTGGGGCCTGGCTGCTCCGTGCCTACTGCCCAGAGGCTCTCCGTGGCCCAGAGGCCCATCAGCGGCCAGGTGCGGAACGCTTGCCTCCTCGCCGGGGAGACAACGCAAGTGTTCCTCCCCACCCCAGCTGCTCCGTGCCCGCTGCCCAGAGGCCCTCCGTGATCGGGGTGGAATGCTTGCCTCGTTGCTGTGGCAGAGTTTTACCAAACATTCAAGGAAGAACTAAAACCTATCCTCCTCAGACTATTCCAAAAATTCAAGAGGAAGGAATACTTCCAAGCTCCTTCTATGAAGCCAGCATCACCCTAATACCAAAACCAGATAAAGACAACACAAGGAAAGAGAATTACAGGCCATTATCCCTCATGAACATAGATGCCAAATTCCTCAACAAAATTCTAGCAAATCAGATCCAGCAGTACATCAGAAAGATCATACACCATGACCAAGTAGGATTTATCCCAGGGATGCAAGGATGGTACAATATCCGCAAATCAATAAACGTGATACATCACATAAACAAATTGAGATGTAAAAACCACATAGTCATATCAATTGATGCAGAAAAAACATTTGACAAAATCCAACACCCTTTGTTGATAAAAACTCTCAGCTAGGTGGGAATAGAAGGATCATACCTCAACATAATAAAAGCCATATATGACAAACCCACAGCCGACATCATATTCAATGGGCAAAAACTAAAACCATTTCCCCTAAGAACAAGAACAAGACAGGGATGCCCAATCTCACCACTCCTGTTCAACATAGTACTGGAAGTATTAGCTATTGCGATTAGACAAGAAGAAATAAAAGGCATCCAAATTAGAAAAGAAGAAGTAAAACTCCTTATTCGCAGATAATATGACATTGTACATAAAGAACCCTAAAGACTCCATCAAAAAATTATTAGACTTAATAAATGAATTCGGCAATGTAGCAGGTACAAAATTAATGCCAAGAAATCTATGGCATATCTATACACCAATAGTGAACTTACAGAAAGAGAGACTAAAAAAGCAATCCCATTTACCATCGCACCAAAAAAATTAAGATACCTAGGAATAAACTTAACTAAGGAGGTAAAAGACCTATATGTGGAAAACTACAAGACACTGAAAAAATAGATAGAGGAAGACATAAACAGATGGAAGAACATACCATGTTCATGGATTGGTAGAATCAACATCATTAAAATGTCCATACTACCCAAAGCAATCTATAGATTCAATGCACCTCCCATTAAAATACCAATGGCATATTTCACAGACCTAGAAAGAACTCTCCAAAAATTCATCTGGAATAAAAAAAGACCCCGAATAGCTGCAGCAATCCTGAGAAAGAAGAACAAAGTAGGTGGGATCTCAATACCAGATTTCAAGCTGTATTACAAAGCCACTGTTCTCAAAGCAGCCTGGTACTGGTACAGGAATAGAAATATAGACCAATGGAATAGAATAGAGAACCCAGAAATTGACCCAAACCACTATGCTCAATTAATATTTGACAAAGGAAGTCACGAACATACAATGGAGCCAAGACAGTCTCTTCAATAAATGGTGTTGGGAAAATTGGATAGATACATGTAAAAAAATGAAACTAGACCACCAACTTACACCATACACAAAAATAAACTCAAAATGGATAAAGGACTTAAACATAAGACAAGAAACCATAAAAATACTAGAGGAATCCATAGGCAGCGAAATCTCAGACATATGCTGAAGCAATTTCTTCACTGATACTGCTCCTAGGGCAATGGAAACTAAAGAGAAAATAAACAAATGGGACTACATCAAAATAAAAAGCTTTTGCACAGCAAAAGAAACCATCAACAAAACAACAAGAAAGCCCACTGTATGGGAGAACATATTTGCCAATGTTATTACCGATAAAGGTTTAATCTCCAACATTTATAGGGAACTCATACAACTTAATAAAAGGAAGATAAATGATGCAATAAAAAAATGGGCAAGGGACCTAATTAGATACTTTTCTAAAGAAGACAGAAGGAAGGCCAAGAGACATATGAAAACATGCTGAAAGTCACTAATTATCTGAGAGATGCAAATCAAAATGACAATGCGGTACCACCTCACACCTGTCAGAATGGCTATCATCAACAAATCAACAAATGACAAGTGCTGGCACAGATGTGGAGAAAAACGAACCCTTGTGCACTGCTGGTGGGAATGCATACTTGTGCAGCCATTGTGGAGAACAGTATGGAGTTTCCTCAAAAAACTAAAAATGGAACTCCCATTTGACCCAGTAATCCCACTTCTAGGAATAGATCCCAAGTAACTAGAAATGCCAATCAGAAAGAATATATGCACCCCTATGTTCATAGCAGCACAATTTACAATAGCTAAGATTTGGAAACAGCCTAAATGCCCATCAGCAGATGAGTGGATTAGAAAACTATGGTACATCTACACAATGGAATACTATGCTTCTCTAAAAAAGAAGGAATTCTTACCTTTTGCAGCAGCATCGATGGAACTGGAGAGCATTATGGTAAATGAAATAAGTCAAGCAATGAAAGAAAAATACCACATGATCTCACTCATTTATGGAAAATAAAGAACATTATAACCTGATGAACAAAATGATACAGCGGCAGTAAACCATTGAACAGACTGTCAAATTACAGCAGGAAGGCTGGGTAGTGTTGGGGATGGGGTGGAAAGAGATCAACCGAAGGACTTGTATGCATGCATATAAGCACAACCAATGGACACAAGACACTGGGGGGGCGGGTGGGTGGGATGAGGGCATGCGGCAGGGGTAGGGGAGGCTGGTGGAAGGTCAATGGGGTTAAAGGAGATATATGAGCTAGTATTTGTAATATTTTAAACAATAAAATAAAATTTTTTAAAAATAAAAAAATAAATTGTTTTTTTTAAATTCAAATTTATTTGGCTGACCTTGACTGAGTATTTTGGTGTTCTCTTAATTGAAAGAGTTGTCTTATGGTGTCAGAAGACACTGGAAATTTTAATTCAGATGCCAAAATAGCATGATACGGTTTAAATAGATTTAAGAGAATGCCAAGGTGTTTGGATTAGGCATGAAATTGCTCAATGTGCCCTCTGCTGGACCTTTATTTTATAAGGTTGGAACAGAAAAATGCTGTGTCATCTGGTTGTACAGTGGGTTCAGAAAAGGAATTCCACTGTAACTATCACATGTGTTGAATAAATCCTAAATGCAAATTCACAAGTCTTTCTGGCATGAATAAGTTTAGCTCATTTAGCTAGTTTCAATGCTAAAAGGAAGATTTAAAATGCTATCTAGACCCAATGAACTAAAACTTTGTTATGTGCTTAGGAACTCACCTATGTTGTGTGAAATAAAATAATTTTATTTTACTATTGTTGGGTAATCTCTCCATAAATGTGTAAACCAACTAAATAATTCTACCATTATTATGTAATTATTATATTATTATGTAAGCCAACTAAATAATTCTGCCACAAGAAGATATGTGTGAAGAGGTGGATTTTAATTCAAGATTTTTGCAGGGTTTGCAAAGATGTATTTCCAGCCTCCGCCCCAATCCCAGGTGTTTTATCTGAGGCTTAAGCCTATAAATGAGAACATATTCCTATAATTTTTGCTTATGGAGAAGAATGAGAAATTTAATTGTGTTTTCTTTAGCAAAAATTATTTATATACTTTCCTTGGCTCAAAATATTTTTCAACATCCTGTGTGGTAAAGTAATAAATATCCAGCAATTATCTTTCCAACGGCTTCCTTCAAATGGGGCTGTATACAGTTCAGATGTAAAAATTGCACACATAGCCACATTTTATTTGACCACGTATTCTTGCGTATAGTTTCAGAAGAAGCAAATTATGAAATAACAGAATCTTAGAGCCTATTGTTTCTACTCTCCGCAGTCAACTGGCACTCAAAAACTAGAACTTGCCAGAATATAGCTGGCTATTTTCTTTATGAATTTCTCACAAAGGCACCAACATCAGCTTTTCTTATTCCTTGGATAAAAAAAAGATTTTCATTTTATCAAACTAAAATTCTTCTGGACTTATTTAAGTCAATATCCTCAATTAAATCATTGTTCTCTGAGTTTTCTCAAACATTGTCCTCAACTGCTTATACCATTAACAAAATAAATAGTAACAGGCACAAAAGCAATGCTTGGGGCACTAGAAATTTGCCTTTTGGTGTGTATTAATCTTCACTGTTTTCCTTTTGTTGTGGACATTAATGTTATTTCAAACATGGATGAACCTGACACAAGGACAGGAAAGCAAACATATTAATAATGGATTTTGGATTATCTACTTTTTTCATATTTCAGTAGAACATTGTACTCTTCTGTTTAGCTTCTCAGAAATCAGAATACAATCTATGTAGTAATTACATTTATCTGAAAGTAAATTTAGGGAAGTGGATTTTTTGTTTTTGCCATTTTGTTTGGCTGAAGGCAAAGAAGTTGAATTACCATTCTAGTATAAGTAATATTTTCTTTAAAGTGATGGGGGAGTAATGGGGGAATAAGGATACATATGTAATACTTTAATCAATAAAGAAATTAAAAAAATAAAGTGATTTGAGAAGACATTACAAAAATCTCCCAGATCTCATCATAACGAAATGGAAATATTCCCACAAGAAGTTATAGTATAAAAATATGTCAGGTGAATGTCAAATAAAACCCACACAACACCACAACTTCATGTTTTAAAAATGTAATTACAGATTAAGGGCATAGATCAGTTAAATGGAAGCCTAAAGTAACAGATTTCTAAAGTATTAATGCTTGAAGGAGACATTTTGTCAATATTTACTGCTGTTCTAACATTTTAAGTATTCATAGAGTGAGGATCAATGGGCTGACACATCTGTTTATTTCAGAGAAGTATCAATAGGATATCCAAAAGTTTAAACAATTTTCACAAATGAACAATGTGGATATTCTTCCAGATTTAACATTGCCAGAAGTACAGTCCAAACATACAGAATAAAGAAAACAGAACTCTACTTTCATTATGAAATTATTTTGCAAATAGAGTAAAACTTTACTAAATTCACTTCCTTAAAGTTGGCCAGTTTTATAATTGGGATTCTGGAATGTTGTAATATTTCATTATTTTAGAGAAAGGCCAGGACTCATTCTATGATTAAAGGAAATTCATGGTGTATGTAAGTTCTGCACTGGGATTAGTTACCTTGTAAAATGGAAAAAAAATTTCTAGTGCCTTAGGAAATATTAATTTACATAAAAGCAATTGGACTATTAATTAAAATCATTTACATTGTTCTTTGCAGCAGATTTCTATATTTAGTGAACTTTGATTATATTACTGTATATGTCTGAAAAATTACTTTTAAAAATACCCTTCTATATTTCAGACATTTCCTGTCAGATAGGCTTTCCTCTTAAAGTTTTAACAAAATACAGCTTTAGTATTTTCAAGTACTGCAATAACAAGTGAATTGCTACTAAAATCATGCCAGAAAGAACCAATGCTGGATATCTTTTAATGAATAGGCAAAGACTGTTTGCAGGAAAATAGTTGCTTTTATGTACTGCCTAAAAAGATTTTCTATTCTCTGAAGGCAGTTAATCATCTCCCCACTCCTCTAAGTACCAACCCCACATCTTTAACTTAAATTAAACACTGGTGAGAATTAAAGAGATTTTTATTATACTTTACTTAAATTCACATAGTATGATGCAAATCACTACATCTACAATAGCTTATATAAATAAGTGAAAGAGTAATGTTAATTTCACAATATTGTGCAGGGAAACAAAATATGAACTAGAATTTTATTCCTTCACTCCCTGACCCTGTGTGGGTGTAAGCACTCTGTGTAGGTGTGTGAATCATAGCTGGAAATCTAGGCAGCTCCTATTGCCAGAGCTTTATATAGAAGCATCCTAACAAAGAAGTCATGTCCCCAACTGCCAGCTGAAGGTAAGACACCAAATAGCTTCAGGGAGAGGTGATAGAGATTAAAAACAAAACAAAACACAGTTAATAGCCAGCAAAGCTGTCATAAAGCTGAGGAATATTGGTATTTCTGATGTTACCACACTTTATTGGCTATAGATAGAATTGTGAAGTAGGTAATATTTTTTTGGGAGAGAATATTCTCCCCTTTCATGCACATTCATTGATTTATTCATCAATGAGGGCCTAGTGCTAATCAGTCACTCTGCTAAGTGCTGTGTATACTAAGATGAATGAAACAAGGTCCCTGGATCTCCAGCAGTATAATACTGCTTCCAGGTTACAACTCATCCTAACTGCTAGTTTGTACTCAAGTCACTGCCAACAAATTAATTCCTGTTATGGTATCAGTTGTCAAAGTTAAGATGTTACCTTTCCCAGGACCATGTGCCTTTTAAACAGGGACTCAAAGATCCTATAGATTTTAAAACACAAATAAATGTTGCTTTAATGATGGATGAAATTTCAGGTAATATATCACAGGCATGAGGACATTGTTGGGCAGGGGAATTCCTGGGACACAGGTGACTGGCTCCCCAATCCTTCTCTAAGACATAAAAAGTAGTCATTCTTAGGAAGCTAAGGAAATGACCCCTCTTGGTTAACAGAAAAAATCATATATTTTAGTGGTAAGAAACAATGAAATTAAAACTCTACCATTAGTAAAAAGCAAAAAAGTCAAGAACACTGATTGAAAATTGAATGGATGATATAAAGTAGATAGAAGACAACTTCATGTAATTAATAATCTACTGTCCTATATTGTTTAAGAGGACACAGCTAGGAACAATGAGTTTGAAAAATAAATTTCTAAAAACAGGATATTCAGCAATGAACTGAATGGCTCTGTCACTGAAAGTACCCAGTAAGTAAATTGATGGCCACCAGACAGTATTTTAGTTAAATTCCTGAAGTACATGGAAGATTTATATTTTTAATGTTTAGTCTATGAATCTATTAGTCAATGATAATTAGGAATCCAGGAAAGACACAAATGTATACACAAGAATACACAAAAATAAGCAAAGAGCAAATTAACATGACCTAAACTATGTTTATAAGTGTTGAATAGATGCCAAGTAAAGGAGAGAGCATGGTAAACTGTTAGTCAATAAAAGCTTCTAACAGGAAATAAATTTTGCCCAAGATTTTAAAGTGAGAAAAAGACATGGATAGGCGAAGAAGGAAAATAAGCCAAGACAGGGGATGACTTCATCAGCATCTTCTTAATATTACCATTTTTAGTGTGCTATAGAGCAGGCAACATGTACTATAGTATTTGTACTCTATAGAAGAGACAACTGGGATGAAAAGACTGGAATTCAGAAAGGTTAAATAACTTTTTCCCAAGGTCACACAGGTAGAAAACAGATAGTAGATCTAGCATTCAAATTTAGGTCTGTCTCCCTACAAAACCCATACCTAAATCACTACTACGAATTACTACTTCTCATAGAACCCATATTGTATACTCGAAGGCTCAGAGAATTAGGAAATGTAAAACTTGGGGAGACAGGACAAATAATTGGCCCTCAGTAAATATTTATTGAATGAATAAGTAAACACTTGCTTTTTAGATGAAAAAAACAAAAAACAAAAACCACCCACATTTTTATGTATTATTTTGTTTCCATGTTAGAAAACCCACTTGTCAGTCAGAGCTTGCTCTCCCTAAGAACTTAACTCCTAGTCACAGACTGCACAATTTCCCTTGGCCCAAGTTATGGATATGTAAACAAGAATAGCACTCCAGGGCTTTATCCCCAAGGGTTTAACCTCACCTCTTGTATCCCAGGTGAGTGAGGTAACATGTGGTAATATGCAACAGGTTAGAGCCCTAGTGTTTCTATTTAGACCTGTTTAAGCTTTATTGAGCCAAAAGGCTAAAGTTTTCAGGAGAGAAAGGATGCATTCTTTGTGAGATGGTCCGAGAAACTACTGTCTCCCTTTAGCCAAAATCCAACTTACCTCTCTCTCCATCTGAGTTCTGTTTCAAGAATTCTCTACAAAGCCCTTTGGCAAATATGGCCATTTTGGTATATCCTGACTTTTTGATAAGACTAATTTTCTAAAAGCATTTTCCTGTATGGTTGGAATGATACTAAATTTCTAAGAATTAACCACTGTGACCTCTAACTGCAACTAATTCTACTGTACCTAAGTTACTGTGCATTAAGACGCTGGTTATATCCTATACTAGCTTTCCCGTTGCAGGAAAATTCCTGCAATGGGATTTCCTGCTGCACTCTACCCTGCCTCCGTTCCTCCCTTGCCGCCCGCCTCGCCTTCTCCTCCGGCCCGCCCGCGTTTCCCTTCGCCCCCGGCCCCGCCTCCGCCCCACCCTTGCCGCCCGCCTCGCCTTCTCCTCCGGCCTGCCCGCGTTTCCCTTCACCCCCGGCCCCGCCCCCGCCCCGCCCTTGTCACCGGCCCTGCCTTCTCCTCCAGCCAGACCGCGTTTCCCTTCACCCCCGGCCCCGCCCCCGCCCCGCCCTTGTCACCGGCCCTGCCTTCTCCTCCAGCCAGACCGCGTTTCCCTTCACCCCCGGCCCCGCCTCCGCCCCACCCTTGTCACCGGCCCTGCCTTCTCCTCCAGCCGGACCGTGTTTCCCTTCGCCCCCGGCCCCGCCCCCGCCCCGCCCTTGTCACCGGCCCCGCCTTCTCCTCCAGCCTGCCCACGTTTCCCTTCGGCCCCGGCCCCGCCTCCGTTCCGCCCTTGCCGCCCGCCCCGCCTTCTCCTCCAGCCCGCCTTCGTTTCCCTTCGCCTACGGCCCTGACTTCGCTCCTCCCTTCTCCTCCCCCCGCCCCCCTGGCTTGCTTGCTTCTTCGAAGCTTTACTCACCTTTGCAGCTCTTGGCTTCTTTCAACACTGTCTTGATATGCAAATTAGCCGCCATCTTTGTTGGGGCAATTTGCATACTCGTCCTGATTGGTTGGTGGGCGTGGCTTGGCTGGTGGGCGTGGCTTAGGTGTAGCGAAGGTGCGGTCAATTTGCATGTTTGTCTATTATTAGATTAGATGAGGCTACTACAAATAATCACTGGAAAATTATTTTGACAAATGGTTATTTGGTCCATGTAGACACTTTTAGAGCTAAAATAATGTCAAACATCCCATTTGACTTGATTCTACACTCCTCTGCCTCCTCCTCTGCTGAAATGACGACTTTGAGGAAAATAACCCAATTTACATTTTTCATTTAAAAGCTAAAAATATATACAAGTAAATGGAGATTGGATTTAATTCAATTCTGTAATTCAGGGCATCTAGGCATTTAGTGATTGCAATTTTGACATCCTAAGCCCTTGACTAAGTTTCTACCAGTTTTCACTAAAATCTGAATCTCCTCAATGCAGAGATAGATGATTAGCATTACTCATAAGAAGCATCATTTATCAGAACACTTAATTAAAATGGCCCCAAATTTTTTATGTGCTTCCTTTATAATTTCATATTTTTATGCAACATGCTCCAGATACATAGGTAGCACTCAACACAAGCCCCAACTTCCGCCAAATTTAAGAATTTAAAGCAGCACCATTTGGAACCTAGGGCTGGTTTAGTTTTTCAGCACCAATTACCTTCTAGTGTACTTCTCCTACCTGCTCAAAGATTATATGCCCCTCCTTCACCCTTATAATCTACAACCACAGCTCTAGGACCCCGCTGTTCTATATTCTTTCATATTTTCATCTCTACCCTATTCATCTCTGCCCTTCTCAGCTCATTTAAGAGTGCCTGCTCTTAGGCAGACAGCTCGCAAGGGTGGGGGGTGGAGGGGGGGATGATGTTGGGGGTGGAGGCATTGAGCAAAAAAAGAAGGAAAAAGAACTCACAGACACGGACAACAGTGTGGCGATTACTGGGAGGCAGGTGAGTGAATGGAGGTGGAAGAGGGCATAGAGGAGATAAATGGTGATGGGAAAAAATAAAGAGTGCCTGCTCTTTCATGAACAATCCCCTCATGTTTTGAATGCACTTCAGTACTTGTCTGAGACAACTTTGTTCCAGAATTTAGTTGGAAATATTGACATTAATGCTCCCTGGTCTCACATTAATGTCATCCTTTGTTATGGCCCTAAAGGGAAGCTGATTTGGTTAATATTCATTTCTGTGTTCCTCTCTTCATATTACTGCTTATTACTTTCTTCTTCCACTGATCCCCTCCCAAAAGTTTCCACTGTCTTCTAGCTCTCTGGTTACATGACACAATGCTTAACTGGTAAAATTATCTCATCTTCAGTGAGGATTATACTAAGGCTTATGATATTTCTTTACCATTCCTGATCCATCTTACTCATGAGGACACCACTTACTCCTCAGTTATTTTCAATAGAGGCAGTTCATCCTTCTGTACACCATGTATTTTAAGTTTATAAGGGGTCTCCTCCCACATGATTGTTTCCAGACCACCTTCCCATCACCCTCGTGCAAAAACAATCCCTGCTTCTTGGAGACTCATGGCAGTCAAGAGACTCATGGCATTTGGTTTTACCACCTTCTATTTCTTTTCTTCCTGTTTGGTCATACACAACCTCCTAGTTACTCCTCCACATACATGAAGCGTTTGTCATTTGGATCACAGTCATCCTCTTCACCCTAAGTTCTTTAAGCATCTAACATTCTGGCCTCAACTTCAGGGATTTTTGCCCCCACTCCTCTTTAGGCACCCCACTGCCATGGCTGTACTCTGGACATTATTGACATTCTGATCTTCCCAGCTTCTGAAATCTTAACAGAAATACTCTACTTTCTGATTGCCTGCCTTGTAACTCTCCAAATGCTGATCTTTGATTTCTCTGCTATCGTCTTCTATAACTTTAACGTCCATGTTGATGACCCTTCCAACACCCTGGAATTCCTTAATTTCTTCAGATCCAGTAACCTTAACACTTTTATGGTAGTGCTTTTCACATTCTGTCTTCAACTAGTTGCATAGATATTGGTTTTCCCTACTATACTTTCCTTCTTGAGGACCTTTATCATTTTTAAATCGTTTTTGGACAGTACCTTGCATAGTATATGCTCACTAGAGAGGTGGTGTCATGTGCTGATTAAGAGCACAAACTCTCAAGTCAGGATATTAGGGTTTAAATTCTAGCTTTACAGCCTACTAGCTATATATCCATGGGAAGTTAATCAACCTCTCTATGCCCCAGTTATCTTATATATAAACTAGAGGCCTGGTGCATGAAATTTATGCCCTGGTGGGGCCTTCAGCCTGGACTGTGCCCTCTTGCAGTCTGGGAGCCCCCTGGGATGTCCAACTGCCAGCCCATGGGGAGTGGACCTAAGCCGGCAGTCAGACATCCTTAGCACTGTCGTGGAGGCAGGAGAGGTTCCCGTCACCACCACTGTGCTCAGCAGCCATGAGCCTGGCTTCTGGCTGAGCAGTGCTCCCCCTATGGGAGTGCATTGACCACCAGGGGTCAGCTCCTGAGTTGAACGTCTGTCCCCTGGTGGTCAGTGTGCATCATAGCGACCAGTTGTTCTGCCGTAGGGCCAAAACTGACTCTCTGACATCCCCCAAGGGGTCCTGGATTGAGAGAGGGCAAAGGCCAGGCCGAGGGACCCCACTGGTGCATAATTGGGCCCAGGGAAGGGCCCAGGAGGTTGGCCAGCCAGGGAGGGACTGCAGGAGGGCTCCAGGGCATGTCTGGCCCATCTTGCTCAGTCCCAATAGGCTGGACCCCAGCAGCAAGCTAACCTACCAGTCAGAGCATCTGCCCCCTGGTGGTCAGAGCATGTCATAGCGAGCGGTTGAGTGGCCTTAACATATCATTAGCATATTACACTTTGATTGATTGAATGGCCGACTGGCCGACTAGACACTTAGCATAGTAGGCTTTTATTATATAGGATGGGGGTATTAACACTATGTACCTCATGGAGTTGTTGAAATGATTATACTTAGAAGAATACTTGGCACATAGCTAATAGAATGCTTACTAATAACAATCATGTATAATAAAAGTCTAATATGCAAATCGACCGAAGGGCAGAACAATCGGTAGCTATGATGCCCACTGTTCACCAGGGGGCAGACACTCAATGCAGGAACTGCTCCCTGGTGGTCAGTGTGCTCCCATAGGGGAAGCGTCACTCAGCCAGAAACTGGGCTCATGGCTGGCTAGCACAGAGGTGGTGGCAGGAGCTTCTCCCACCTCTGGTGCAGGCGGGCGGTAAGGAGTGAGGGGTCCCAGACTGTAAGAGGGTACAGGCTGGGCTGAGGGGAACCCCCCCCCCCGCAGTGCATGAATATCTCTAGTTACTTTCATAAAGAGTAAGGAAAATAGATTTTAATAGGAATTAGGTGCAATACTGAAAGAAAAAGATCTATGATCAGACTGATGGTTGCCAGAGAGGTTCGAGGTTGGGTGAAGATGGTGAAGGGATTAAGAACTACAAATTGGTGATTACAAAATAGTCATGGAAACGTAAAGTACAGCATAGGGAATAGAGTCAATATTATTGTAACATTTATGTACAGTGCCAGGTGGGTATTTGAAATATCAGGGGGTTACTTTGTAAAGTATATGATTGTCTAACCGCTATTCTGTGCACCTGAAACCAATATAAAATAATATTGAATGCAAACTGTAATTGAAAAATAAAATTTAAAAAAGAGCTCTGATTATTAGGAATAATGAAACTAAGAGACAGTCATTTTAAAATTGAAATTGAAAGCAAGTGAATTAGCAAATTTTCATTTTCTTCTATCTTTACTTTCCACTGAGTAGATGTCAATGTAATGATTATTGCCAGAGACTAATTTATTTGTCCACTTTCATTGCATGGTGACATCATTAGAAGGGCATACGGAGAATATATATTATTACAATTTGGATAAAATATGATATACATCTAAAAATCTAAAAGCTATTAACTAATATTATATTGCTAAACGTGTATGTGGTCATGGCAGGTTCTGAGCACAGGTGGAATAGATTGTTGTTTGATGTGAAGAGTAATGCTCTGAAATATCGTTTCTCCAACTTCACTGTTCCACAGTTCTGTCAAAAGTCCTGATAGTATCATTAGTTAGAATTTGGGTTTGTTCGAGTGGCATGTTGTTTCCAGGTGCAGCAAATAAAGTCCCACCTGGTACACTTTATCAGAGTAGTTCCTGCATAGCTAACAATTCCCTAAATGAGCAGGACATGAGATTTGAAAGTTTAGATGTAAATGGATATAATTTATTTAAATGAAGTCCTTGCTGCCTAGGGAAGATAGGCTTGCATAATGAAGAGAGGTAGCTGGGGTAAGAGGACTTAGAAACCAATACTTGATATAAAGAATGGGAGAGAGTATTTAAGAGAAACTAGTCTGTTTTATACAATCCTGCTCAGGCATTTTTTTGTATTTACGCACGCGCGCGCGCGCGCGCACACACACACACACACACACACACACACACACACACACACACGAACACATGCATATTCCTTCCTGATAATTAACTAACAACAATTTTGGGGGAAATCAATGTCCTGGCAGCAAATTACAACGTAATATATAAAGCCTTAAAATTTCAGGAGGAAGAGGCCAAAAGTTAAGCAAAAAACATATTAATGAACAAAAAGCATGTGTTTGAACTCCCACAAAACATTTATTTTAAGATGGAGAAAGTGAGATAAAACGTACTTGAAAGAACTCAAACTATATGTACTCAGTTTGGTTTTTATGGATACCAGAATCTAGAAGCACTATATATTTGACTTCCTTATAAAAATATAAACTCTTATGCAAAGATGTATGTATGTGTCTGAATGGGGGAGAGAGAGTCGAAAGACAGCACTTGGAGACTTTTGTGAATGTATGAGAGAGCAGTACTAAAATCTTATTATTGTAAGCCACATTATATTAAAGGTTGTGACGTTTGTAGAGTTTCATAAATTTCAAGCATAGCTGATGTATTTTCCAGACCTAACATGTTATATACTTGTTAGTGCATCTCATGATCATACCAGTTCTTAAAATAACTGTCATTTTTATTTACATTGTGGTATGATTGTCAAATATTTTGCTTATGAATATTTTTTCCTGATATATCTCCTCAGGCAAGGAAAACAAAAGAAAATATAAACAAACAGGACTACATAAAACTAAAAAGATTTGCACAGCAAAAGAAACAAAAAACAAACAAACCAAAAAACCCCACACAAAACATCGACAAAATGAAAAGGTTATGCACTGAATGGGAGAACATATTTGCCAATGATACCTCCAGTAAGGGGTTAATATCCAAAATTTATAAAGAACTCATACAACTCAACATCAAACAAACAAACAAACAATCCAATTTAAAAAAATGGGCACAGGACCTGAATAGATACTTCTTCAAAGAGAACATACAGATGGCCAATAGACATATGAAAAGATGCTCAATGTCACTAATCACCAGAGAATTGCAAATTAAAACCCCAATGAGATGTCGCCTCACATCTGTCAGAATGGCTACTATCAATAAATCCAGAAATTTATGTTGGTGAGGATGTGGAGAAATGGGAATCCTCATGCACTGTGATGGGAATGCAGATTGGTGCAGCCACTATGAAAAATGGAACTGCCTTGTGACCCAAAAATTCCACTTCTGGATATATATCTGAAGAAACCTAAAACACTAAAAAGAAAGGATATTTATACGCCCATGTTTATTGCAGCATTATTTACAATAGGCAAGATATGGAAGCACCCCAAGTGCCCATCAATAGATGAGTGGATAAAAAATGGTGTGATACATACAATAAAATATTACTTGGACATAAAAAGAATAAAATCTTACCATTTATGACAGTACAGATAGACCTAGAGTGTATTATGTCAAGTGAAATAAGTCAATCAGAGAAAAATAAATACCATATGATTTCACTAATGTGGAATCTAAGAACAATATAAACGAGCAAACAAAACAGAAACAGAGTCATAGACACAGAGAACAGACTGATGGTTGCCAGAGGGCCTGGGTGAAAAAGGTAAAGGGATTAAGTAGTACAAATCGATAGTTGCAAAATAGTCACAGGGATGTAAAGTACAACATAGGGAATATAGTCAATAATATTGTAATAACTATATCTGGTGCAAGGTGGGTACTGGAAATACTAGGGGAAACAGTTTGTAAAGTATATGATTGCCTAACCACTGTGCTGTACACCTGAAACTAATACAAAATGATACTGAATGTAAACTATAATTGAGAAATAAAATTAACACATATTTTGCTTATAAATCTGTCTTCTTGCCCATGTTTTTCTATTTTATATTTTTCTCTACATTTACTATTCATTACTCTTTACTATGGCACTTTATCTTGTTTTTATAACCAATAATTTTGGTTTTTGTAAAATTCTTTATTAGTATTACGTATGTCTCCTCCTCGCCCCCTCATTGACCTCTCCTCAGCCACTCCAATTTTTCTAATTTTTAAGATGCTTTTAAATTTTGTTAGTGTATTACAACTTGGCACTCAAGTTGAAATCATACGTATAAACAATGAATATGTTTTTAATCCTTTTATTCAGGGCAATAATAAAACTATATCTAAAAACAAACAAAAAACTGTCCTTTTAAACTATTGTTTCTCTATTTCACTTTATTATTTCTCCTAAAATGACAATAAATCATTGGATTCCCCCTTTGAATTATATGCTGTAATAATATAATGTATATGTATATAGTCATGTGCCACATAACAACATGTCTGTCAACTATGGACTGCATTTACAATGGTGGTCCCAGCCTAAGAACAATAGGCTTAGGTGTATAATAGGCTATACCAGCTAGGTTTGTGTAAGTATACTCTATGATGTTCGCACAATGATGAAATCACCTAAGAACACATTTCTCAGAACATATTCTTGCTGTTATGCTGGAGATGACTGTATTTATATGTTGATCTACATACATACATATATACATATATATATATATATTTATATTCTAGCTATATATGTATTTATATTCTAGCTTGCTAGTAATAATAACAAGATTCCAAAGCCTTACTGAAGTCATGAAACTTGATAAAGAGTACCTCCTAGAAACTTCTATCAAGCAACACACTAATGTAGACCAGTTGGAACATTTTTCTTAGTAAAGTCAGGAACACGTCAACGATATACACTATTACACTACTGGACCCCAAGGCATGAGAATAAAACCACTGGATAGAATTAAGAGGTACAATCAATATAAAAAATGAGGTAAAACTTTGTAGAGAAAATTGTGATTTATCATGAAAATTCAGAGAATCAATGGACAAACAAAATTAATAGTTCAACAAGGTGGTCAGATGTAAAATTAACATCAATAATGCAAAGTCAATATCAATAGCTTACTTAGTTATCAGCCATAATTATGTTCATTGAAATAGTATGTACAAAAGAATGGAAATAAAAACAACCCAAATGTTCATTTATAGGGGAGTGGGTAAATAAATTATGTGTGTATACACACAATGAAATATTATGCAGTATTTAAAAGAACGAATTAGATCTAAATGTAAATCTATTGACAGGGTAATAACTCCAATTCCTACTGTTGAGTGGCAAAAGAAAGCTACAGAATAAGTGTGTTAATGTTAAAAATAAAACACAAGTTGCCCTGGCCCATGTGGTTCAGTTGGTTGAGCATCGTTCTGTGCACCAAAAGGTCACCGGTTTGATTGCTGGTCAGGGCCCATGCCCAGGTAGCTGATTCAGTCCTTGGTTGGGGTGTGTATGGGAGGCAATCAATTGATGTTTCTCTTTCACATTGATGTTTCTTCCTCTCTCTAAAAAATCAATAAAAATATTAAAAAATAATAAAACACAAGTTGACTATTATATATATATGTACATATACATACACATGCATGTGTATATATACTAGTACATACTAGTATATGCATATATATATATAGCATAGTAAGTGTGTGGGGAGGTGTGAAGAGCTGAGGTCAGAGTGGTAGGCAGAAGCTAGGTGATTCATAGATGGGTAAGGGCATGGAAAGGAGTTTTCATTTGCTCTAAGTGCTATGAGAAGCCACTGACATATTTTAAAGTGTGTGATTTATTACTTCTAAACAGCCACTTGGTTTCAGTGTAGAGTGGGCTTGGAAGGGTATGAGAGAAATAGGGAGATCAATTAGGAAGTTACTGCAGATATCTGAGGATGAAGTTTTGGAGATGGATACATCTATACATATTTGAGATCATTTGAAGTAGAACTGGTTGATTTCTTTGAATTAAGTTCTTCTTTATATGTATATCTGAGCCTAAGCCTTATTGAAGTTTTTAATCTTTTCACTTCATTTATATACTATTTTTTAAAATTTCCCCTCTCATTTCTAGAAAAATTTTCCCCGAAAACATGTGAGTTTGCTTCTCTGATTAAACTCTTCCTTTCCATGTACTTAATTACTTTGGAATGGTGAGTTTTGGGGATCCTGAAATGCTGCAAATCTCACTTCATTGGATACAGTTAAAATGATAAAAACGTAAGAACCATTTTATCTCTCTCAAATTACTGACTTTGCTGAAGTAAATTACATTCAAATTTAAGTATTTCTTAAAGAAATTTACCTATTTAACTGCATATTTAACTTTCAAAACCTGTTTGCTCAGCAAGCGATAAACTTGCTCTAAACTTGCTCCAAATTTTCTGCTTTAATAACTGAGTAGTCCTGACTTTTCTTGCATACCTGGGACAGAATTGGATGAATGTTTCTGAAGCATTTGAAAAGGATTGTTAAGTTACATGGCTACTTAAGGATACCATAAGCATATCCTTATATTTCCAACCCCATAAAAATGCTAAGTCAAAACACACTGCAAATTGGGAAACTTTGATTTAAAGGTTTACCTCCAAGTACCAGGCTATAGACTATTCCTTCTCAGTGGGAGCTCTTCTCCAATTGAACTTCCCCCATTCAGAAAGAGAATACTCCTAATAGGGAAAATGTAAATAGACTGGGCAGAGGAGTAAGGACAGTGTGTCTCCTCAACATGAAAGCATGAGAAACAAAGGGTGCAGAAGCATTGCTTAGACTTGCTTGGGTCCTTGAAAGCAGCATACAGGGGATAGAGATGCACAGAAATATAAAGTCGGGGGAGAAAATATATTTGTACAACAGTAAAGGCATGAGCATAATGCACTGTCAGTGAGAAAGAGACATGTAGCCTCTGACATCTGGGACCTGGCCTGGCACAATCAATCTGGCCTTGGTATTTTCTTGTTGAACATAAACAATTTCACAGAATATCAACATGAGAAAAGGTCATTCCATGACCGTGATAGATCAAGGCAAAAACAAAACCACTCCAATTATCATGTTTGAATACAGTCAAAATATGAACAGTGTCCAAACCACAAAAATGACCAACATCTGCCATCCTGGCTAACATGAGTGACTGTTGCTTCTTTATTAATTACTAGTGGCCTGGTGCACAAAATTTGTGCACGGGGGCGGGGGTTCCCTCAGCCCAGCCAGCACCCTCTCCAATAAGGGACATCCCTCTCGCAATCGGGGACCACTGACTACTAACTGATCACCTGCCTGCCTGCCTGATCGCCCTTAACCACTCTGCCTGCCTGCCTGATTGCCCCAAGCTACCTCTGCCTATCTGCCTGATTGCTCCTAACTGCCCTCTCCTGCAGGCCTAATCTCACCCCCAACAGCCCTCCCCGGCTGGCCTGAGTGCCCCTAACCCCTTGCTGGCCTGATCTCACCCCCAACTGCCCTGCCCTGCCGGCTTGATTGCCCCCAACTGCCTCTGCCTTGGCCACCATAACCATGGATTTGTCCAGAAGGAAGTCGGACATCCAGAAGATGGCTGGTCAACTAGGTCTAATTAGCATAGTATCCTTTTATTAGTATAGATAGATTATATAGGATAGGATTGCTTAAATGGGGGGGGGGCTTTTTCAGCAGGAGGAGATGCTCTTGGCAGACAAAAATACATAATCCCTATATCTGGACTGATAGCTGGCCATATGCACTATACTGCCAAACTGGTCACTAAAAAATTGAACCACTTTCTTACACCTTACACCAAACAGCTGTTGCCCTTAAAACCCCTCCTCAATCCCAACCTTAGGTTCTGTCTTCACAGTTCACCCGGATTAGGTTCTGATTGATTGGTGTCTATGCCAGTCAGTGTCAAAAGCTCTGCCTCCTAGGCAGCTATTGGCTCCTCGCAGTTCACCCAGTTTTGGTTCTGATTGGTCAGTTTCTATGCCAGTCAGTGTCTCCAGGCTTATCTCCAGGCCTGATTAGAGAGGCGGGACTGATCAGCAGCTGCCCCAGGCTGCTGGCAAATGGGCTGACCTGCTGACCTCTCAGAGAGAGAGAGATGCTTGGATGCTGGTGAGGCCTGAAGAGAGAGAGCCCCGCCTTTGTCTCTCTCTGACAGGTCAGCAGTTCAGCCTGCTCACCAGTCCCCACCCACCCGAGGCTGCTGCATGCACAGCCTGGCGTTTGGTCATCCCTTCGGTCATTTTGAACATTACAGACTGTGGCTCTTTATATATATAGATAGCTTTAGCTTAGGGTTAGTCTTCCATACTTACATATAAGATTTATTTAGAAATCTGATCAGTGAATTATCCTCACTTCCTGTCAGCATCCAAGTCTAGAACAAAGCCAGCTAGAGTGACCAACTCAGCCTGGTTTTCCCAAGGATTTCCTGGTTTTAGCACTTAAAGTACTCAGTCTTGAGCAAAAATAGGATGGCTGTTCAAATGCCTGCTTCCTTAAACTCTCCCCCAAATCATGTAAAGCAAGATCAAATCCTGTAAGTCATTTCTATCACCCTTTTATTGAGACACTTCATAGTTTCCCTTCTTATACATTCACCCTTTGTTGCAATAAGTAATAAACTCAACATTTTCAAGTACAGGTCTTTTCCTAGTGGTCTCTCATTGAAGGGAATTGCCATCAGTAAGAAGCAAAAAGGAACATTGTGGAAAAGCTAATAAGGCCTAGCTAGCATAGAAAAACGGGACTGAAGGAATTAAAAGGTGGGGGAACCAAAGAAATATGAAAAGATGGCACAGCCCTCAGGGGCTGGAGTGTGGTTTTCTGAAAAGGTGGTTTTTAGGAGTGATAAAAGATAAGGTGATGGAATGTGAAGGCATGAGCTTTTGTAGGAGGAGGAGTTGTTGCTCCACCCTCTGTGCCTGAACCGAAAGAAACACTAATGAAAAGACAGCAAAAACAAACAAAAATTTGGCTTATGATATAAAATGACTCAATCTTTAATGGCCTAGAGCAGTGATTTTCAACCTTTTTCATCTCATGACACACATAAGCTAATTACTAAAATTTTGTGGCATACCAAAAAATAACTATATTTTTTAAATCTTTATTGTTGCAAGTATTACAGATGCCCCTTTCCCCGCATTGACCCTTTCTAGCCCCCCCCCTCAGCCCCAGGCCTTCATCACACTGAAATAGCTTTAATTTTGATTCATTCACAGTGGATTGTTGGTTGGTTGTTGTAATTTTTTTATTTGACAATCTAAGGGAAAAGAGGTCAGTGCCCCTGACTAAATAGTCAGGTATTGCATGTTTTAAAAGTGCTTGCAGCACACCGGTTGAAAAATTGCTGTCCTAGAGGCTGATCATAGTTTTCCACACTTGTTTGCCTATGTTTGTCAACTGCATCATATAATAGTTTCTATATAAGGGAAATTTCTGAGAAGGAAGAACTGCAATGACACACTGGTGAACAGGTGTTATTAGTGCAAAACACTAACCTTACAATTTTAATCCTTTGGGGTTGAGATCATCCAATGTTAAATATCAATATTCATTAAGTAAAATAAAGGCCCCAGAACAGTGCCTGGCATATAATAAATGGTAATACATATTAACTATTGTAATTACTATGATTATACTATTTTTTCAATGTGTTCATTTTAAAACGGGCAATTCCATAGTTAAAAAAAAAAAAGTTTTGATCACATATTCTTGATTATGTAGGAGGTATATATTGAATGATAAATGTAACTTCTATGTTTTTTAAAGTCGGCTCAGAGCCATATATTCAAATGACTGTTTACATGCCTTTTGGCAAGATTTACTGTAAGCGACCTTTGGTAAATCTTTTAAATTCAGTTGCTGAGTACCTACATTCCACTAGATGTTGGCCTGTACTGCATGTTGCAAAGCAAGTTTTGAAAACAGTACTACCATTTAGTTTCATACGTTTTATACTTTAAAAATGTCCAGGGAGTGAACAAGCAGAATGTGATTGTCCATGGAAAAGGAAACCTAGAGTACTCAGAATCTTAGAAGTTGAAACATAAGTAGGTTCCTTAGAACAGGTTTAATTTCTAATTTTCATCAGAAAGCTGCCTCATTTATTTCTACAAAATAAAAGTCACATAAAAATATAAGAACACACAGGGAATATTTATGAAGTGCTCTTAAAAATAAAGTGACTGACTTTTGGCAATGTCTAGGATATGTTACAAAGGTGTCAAGTAGAGTTTTGTACATTTATAATAATTTTGTACCACTGAAAGACCACTTCACTTGGTTTTTCAATACCCAATAAAATAATCAGCTTGTTTTTCAAACATTAGTACTTAATTATATTATATATGTACAACCTGGAATGGTCCAACCCTTCTACTAGTTTTAACAGAAATTTGATTTTCATTTTTATAATTCTGACACCTCTTTAATTTACATTAGTTTTTTCAGAGGCCAAATTTGGCAGGGAGAACACCAATTATTCTGATGTTATGTTTTGTCAACTCTTACCTTGTTTGGTATTATTACAAGTCTGGGGTCAAAAATATCCATACCCACCCACAGTATTAAAAACTTGGGTCAGAAGTCTACTTCTTCAGTGGTTTAAAAATCATTTATTTGGAATGTGGCTTTTTTTTTTACAAAATAAAAAAAATAGTCATTCTCAGAAGCAAATCCCTTTATAAAGTTAATAAATTGGTGATTATATATACTTAAGAAGTCATAAGTAAATATTTATAAGGGAAACCTTTACTTTAGATGTGAATTATACAGTTATCCTATTTCTGCCATACCCTTTTCAATGTATAATGTTTCTTATAGAGTAGTTTTATATGTATTATTCCCACAAACAGATTCAGGTCTCACTTGTATACAGCAATCAAATTCGCATTTATGTAAACATTTTTCACACTTACAATAAGCTATTGTTTAATCATAATAATGAGTCCATTTTGCAGCCATAGCATACCTAAATACATATAGCTCTTTTTGCATAAGAAACTGAACCAAACTGAAAAGTACAAATTAACAAATAAAAAAATATTTGATTTCTTTAAGCTTTAGAGGTAAATGCACATATTATTAAAACACAATTATATAATACACACTGAGAAAACTAATACAGCTTAAAAAAACTGTGAAAGAAAATAGGATCTACTTCATGAATTGCTTTTGTCCTTAGACCAAATTAATTACAAATATCGAGTAATAGTCAATTTCAAGTAGTGCCAGGCAAGAAAAATTAAAGTAAAATTGTTTTATACCTTCATTGCCAGATCAAGAGTAATTCTAGATGGAAATACCATTTTACGATAAACAAAGACATTACCTCTTTTGTGGAACCTATGTATTATTACTTACCGAAATTTGCCATCTGTATCGTCTGGTTGCCAGTCTCTGGAACGTTGTAAATCACAACAGCATCAGCATTTCTTCTGCTTGCTATTTGAATTTTTTCTGAAAATGTACAATTACCTCTTTCTATCAGTGCAATCCAAGGCTTCTCGGTATTAGTAAACTCAGTGTTGTAGTCACAAGCTTGGTAGTTATTGTTCTTGGGGATGCCCACCGCCCCCATCGCATTAGCTACTGGTGAGGCTAAGCCGTAAACACCACATTCACACGTATCTGTTGTAGTATAGTTGCTGGTTTCATTGTAATAATGCACAGTCACATAGGCGTTCACTGGAAAGGATGCTGTGATTTTAAATAAAAAGGTAAAAATTACAAGCAGCCGAAACCAACTGGACTTATTCTCCTGGTTCATTGCTTGTTCATTTGAGCATAAAATTTAAGATGTCTGCTGATATTTCCAACTATCAGTCACCATTTGTTCACGCAGTTCCCCGCTAAGCAGAAGTTTGAAATTTCAGTTGCAAGCAGGTAACTGATCTCACCTCAGGCAACATAAGCTCTGAATACATCAGCTCTATTTCACTTTACTTATCTACATTCCCTTTTGCCTGCCCCTCCTCCAACTGTACACACACGTAACCCTTCACCAAGACTACCTTAGTAATAAATAACACCATCAACTTTATTCTACATGTCAACTTATCAGGGTTGGATGACTTCCTGCACTGACATTTCCCCCCCTACTGTTCCAGCTAATGCACTTTCATAAACATGGAGTGGATTGGAACGAGGAACTGGACTCTTGGGAATCCCATGTGACAAGTCTGAAAGTCACCTCTCTCAGAATATCTAAAACACCAAACTGGTTTTCCAAGCCCTGCTGAAATATGCTATCAACCAGTTTAGCCAGAAGTAAGTTAAGATCCACAATTTTAATTGCTAGGGCATTAGTGGAATTGGATTTTACAACCCTTTCCCCTTTTATTTCTTTTTGGAATATTTTTTAATAGGTTCCCCAAGGTATATCTTCTGCCACATTGTTTATTCATTGAAAAGTAAACATATTTCAGTAGCAAAGATCCTTTACTTTCAAGTAAAGTGCCTTATCCATGGTAGGCACTCAAATATTTGTTGATTGATAGATACTTATGAGTTGCTGCATTCCATTAATTTTTATGTTCCATGTGTTATACTCTAACAAGGTCATTCAATATTTAATTTTTGACATTTAGAATTTTAAATTCTATTTATTTTAAATGCATAGACATATTTATTTATTTCAGTGCTTCCTTTATTGTAAGCTCTTTTTTTTAAACCAGGAATCATTGGACACTCACAGCACTTGGACATTGTTATGGGGTCAACTGCTCTTGGCAAGTTGCTGTGGTAGGGAGATTTCAATGTGTGCCAAGGGCTGGTGAAGGAGTAGATAAATTAACAAGAAAACAAACAGAGATATCAGAAGTCTGATTGGGTCAAGAGTTAGCAAACTAGACAAGCAGGCATTAGGCTGTCACAGAAGCAGAAAGACACCAGGTCAAAAGGAGGGCAGGCACAATGGTAGTCTGAAGTCCAAGGAAAGTAGTCTGGAATCAGGAAGAATACTAAAGTCAAGGGGACAGGAAAAAAAATAGGAAAATAGGAGACATTGTTGAAAGAGATGATCATTGGGACTATTTCTTCCTCTTGCTTCCTGTCTGTTCTTAGGCATCTGAGATATTAACTTTGGAATGGATCCTGCAGTTGGAAACAAAAAGTTAACACTACTCAGCAGCGGTGAGGAGTTCAAGGAATCTACACTTGAACCTAATGAATAAACCCCAACAGAAGCACAATACAAATATAAACCTTTCAAATATATTATAGCTGCCAATTATGTATCTGTGTATCTACTCCCCTACGGTACCTGGTATTAGTGGCACTTTTAAAATTATTTTTTTTTAATTTAAATTTTATTTTTACTCTTTTTAAAATTGATTTTAGAGAGAGCGGAAGGGAGAAGGAGAGAGATAGAAACATCGATGAGAAACATGGATCAGCTGCCTCCTGCACGTCCCTACTGGGCATTGAGTCCCCAACCCTGGCATGTGCCCTTACTTGGAATCGAACTGGCGACCTCTTGGTCCATGGGTCAACGCTCAACCACTGAGCCACAACGGCCAGGCATAGTGGCACTTTGCACATAGTAATCATTCAATAATTATTCACGAACTTGAACTGTAAAGTTTAAAGGTCTTGTGTATTAGCTTATGGTCTATTAAAGAACAAATGCAAATAGTTTATTATTTTGCTATTAGCATTACCATTTTGATATTAAAACTCATAATATAGTCTGTATTCACTAGACCAAAAAACAAACAAAAAAAACCCCAAAACAAACAAACAGAAAACCCTATAAAATGGAAAACAGAAGTGTTATTATTGTTGAAACCAATAATTTGCTGATTGCTAATAGACATCTGTGATAAACTCAACATCAGCATTCAAAATGCAAATAATTAGCAAAGTCCTAGAAATTTGATTTAACCTTTTTCTACATTACTAAATTGTTTCTAAAGGAGACTTTTTTTCCTGAAATAGTTTAAAAACAGATTAGTGAGGAGTTAGTTAAATCCACTAGAAGTCATATTTGGTTAAATAATATTAACACACTAGTTTCAAATCTTCATATTAATGGAAACTAAGGAGAAAATAAACAAGTGAAACTACATCAAAATAAAAAGCTTCTGCACAGCAAAAGAAATCATCAACAAAACAACAAAAAAGCCCACTTCATGGGAGAACATATTTGCCAATGTCATCTCCGATAAAGGTTTAATCTCCAAAATTTACAAGGAACTGATACAACTTAACAGAAGGGAGATAAACAATCAATCAAAAAATGGGCAAAGGACCTAAATAGACACTTTTCTAAAGAGGACATACAGAAGACCAATAGACATATGAAAACATGCTCAAAGTCACTAATCATCCAAGAGATGCAAATCAAAATGACAATGCGGTATTATTTCACACCTGTCAGAATGGCTATCATCAACAAATCAACAAATGACAAGTGCTGGAGAGCATGCAGAGAAAAAGCTACCCTCATGCACTGCTGGTTAGAATGCAGATTGGTGCAGCCACTGTGGAAAACAGTATGGTGTTTCCTGAAAAAATTAAAAATGGAACTCCCATTTGACCCAGTAATCCCACTTATAGGAATATACCTCAAGAAATCAGAAAAGCCAGACAGAAAGGATATATGCACCCCTATGTTCATAGCAGCACCATTTACACTAGCTAAGATTTGGAAACGGCCTAAATGCCCATCAGCAGATGACTGGATTAGAAAACTGTGGTACATCTACACAATGGAATACTATGCTGCTGTGAAAAAAGAAGGAACTCTTACCATTTGCAACAGCATAGATGGACCTGGAGAGCATTTTGCTAAGCAAAATAAGCCAGTCTGAGAAAGATAAATATCACTCATTTGTGGAATATAATGAACAATATAAACTAATGAACAAAAATAGAGCCAGAGACATAGAAGCATTGAACAGACTGTCCAAACTAAGAGGGAAAGCAGGGGAGGAGGAGGGGGTAAGAGATCAACCAAAGGACTTGTATGCATACATATGAGCATAACCAATGGACACAGACAGTAGGGGTAAGGGCATGTGCTGGGTGGTGGGAGCAGCCAGGGAGAGGTCAATGGGGGAAAAAGGAGACTCATGTTACTTTAAACAATAAAGAATTTCAACTAAAAATAATCTTCACATTATAATTTTTACACAAGTTAAATCATTATGTGCCTTAAAAATGATGACGTTCCATAACACTTTGTAGCAATGCTTGTGAATTAAAGAGAACTGTATTGAACTATTTTTAATTTTTCTGGTGGTTGAAGTGCATGACTTTATGTGATAACCAGCATTATATATCTTCTATATATGTGCTTCTATGTTTCCCTCAGTGACTTTCAGAGAGAGAGAGCTGTAATTTAGATAATTTTATATTTTAAAAAAATTTGCAGTTAAGTAAAATTTGTTTTGGAACAATAAATACCCATCAATGTAATTTTTATGTTAATTCTTAAGGGAAGTTGGAGGATGAGTGGTCTAGTGCTTATTAAGCATTGGGAATTTTTGTCTGTAAAACACCTACATTAGACTCACTTGGAAGTGTCTTGAACATGAAAATTCCTGGATCCCACCCCCAGTCATCCTGAATCAGAGGAAAATATATAGAAATTCACATTTTAAATAAGTTCTCCAGGTAATTCTTATGTATTTTACAATTTAAAAACTTTAAATCGGACAAATTGTACATGATGACTAGTATAAGATCTAGTTTTAATTTTGACGGATTAGCTGCTGTCATTTTATTCAACCTCCTTGTTCAACTTCCAAGCTATGAAGGTTTGATGTTTATTTGTAATTTAGGTGGTACTCTGAACATTTTTTAAGTATCTTAAAAACAAAAGGTTTTTCACAGGTGCTGATTTTACAACAGCTAATAAATATATATCCCCAGGAAATAAAAACCTCTCTGGGACTTTTTCTTCATTTTCACAATAAAAGAGGTTGGATTAGAAAGTATCTATCAAGTCTCTTCTATATCTGACATGTTAGAACTCTATGAAAATAAAAGTTGTTTAGAAAACATCAATTTTTAATTTTTCCTTCCTATCAGCACAATTCATAATGACACTGCACATTGAGTAGATGAAACTGTATAGGAGGTAAGTTCAAAGTATTGGATAAAACTTGAGCTTTAATAAAACTAACAAGTGCTTGAATTAGTACTATAAACTGTGTCGTGCTAGCACAGCCAAGGGTTCGGTAAGCCTGAGGGGGCGGGGGGGGGGGGGGGCGAAGGATGTAGAAAAGACAGACAAAGAGAATAAGCTGGTCTAGGTGGATCTTCCTGTGCCTGGCTGAGGCCACAGAGAAAAGATCCAGATGGCAAGCTGATGCTTTATTTTATAGTTAGAGGTAAATAAGGTAGTGGTCAACATAGTTACAATGTTCTTGTGAGTTTCACTTGTTTTGGCAGCACTTGCTGCACCTCCCACAGCCCATTAGCTACCCAGGAAGGATCTAGGGAGTGTCATAAGGTCAAGATTAATTATGCTAAGAGGGCTGTGCCCTCTAAACTGGGACTTGTTTGTGGCTTTTCCAACAGGTCAGTCTGAGGCTTAACCCTATAGCCACTCCCTACAATAAACCATTGGTTTTCAAACTTGTCTGCACATTAGAATCACCTGGGGAGTTGTTAACCATCTTGATGCCCAGGCTACACCCCAAACAGAAACTTGGGGATGACATCTAGGCATAGTAAATTTTAAACATTAAATTTATTAGAGTGACACTGGTTAATAAGATTATATAGGTTTTAAATGTAGAATTCTATAATACATCACCTGTATATTGCATTGTGTGTTCACCACTCCAAGTCAAATCTTCTTCTATCACCATATATTTCATCTCCTTTATCCTTTACTATCACTCCACCTCCCTTCCCTCTGGTAACTACCATACTGTTGTCTATGTCTATGAATTTTTGCTTGTTTATTCATTTGTTGCTTTCAGTTTTACATCTCACATGTGAGTGAAATAATAGTTCTTGACTTTTCCCTTCTGATTGATTTTGGTTAGCATGTTCTCAAGATTCATCCATGTTTTTGCAAGTAACAGTATTTCATCTTTACTTATGGACTGAGTACTATTCCATTGTGTATATGTACATTGTGTATATATATATATTCTTTTTTTTTTTTTTTAATATTTTTATTGAGGTATTATATGTGTACATATCTTACTATTACCCCCCCCCCCACCCCACACCCACACATGCCCTCCCCCCCCAGAGTTTTGCGTCCATTGTTTATGCTTATATGCATGCATACAAGTCCTTCGTTTGATTTCATAACTCCCCCACCTTTCCCAAACTTTCCCCCTGTACTTTGAAAGTCTGTTTGATGCTTTACTGTCTCTGTATCTATCTTTTTGTTCACCACTTTATAATGTTCTTTACTATCCCTAAATGAGTGAGATCATGTGGTATTTTTCTTTCATTGACTGGCTTATTTCACTTAGCATAATGTTCTCCATTTCCATCCAGGTTGCTGCAAATGATGAGAATTCCTTCTTTTTTATGGCAGCATAGTATTCCATTGTGTAGATGTACCACAGTTTTCCGATCCAGTCATCTGCTGATGGGCACCTAGGCTGTTTCCAAATCTTAGCTATTGTAAATTGTGCTGCTATGAACATAGTGGTGCATATATCCTTTCTGATTGGTGTTTCTAGTTTCTTCGGATATATTCCCAGGAGTGGGATTACTGGGTCAAATGGGAGTTCCATTTTCAGTTTTTTGAGGAAACTCCATACTGTTCTCCACAGTGGCTGCACCAGTCTGCATTCCCACCAGCAGTGCACGAGGGTTCCTTTTTCTCCGCATCCTCGCCAACACTTGTTGTTTGTTGATTTGTTGATGATAGCCATTCTGACAGGTGTGAGATGGTACCTCATTGTTGTTTTGATTTGCATCTCTCGGATAATAAGTGACTTTGAACATGTTTTCATGTGTCTCTTGGCCTTCCTTCTGTCTTCTTTTGAAAATATTCTGTTTAGGTCTGTTGCCCATTTTTTTATTGGATCATTTATCTTCCTCTTATTGAGTTGCATAAGCTGCCTGTAGATGTTGGAGATTAAACCTTTATCAGTGATAGCATTTGCAAATATGTTCTCCCATGCAGTGGGCTTTCTTGTTGTTTTGTTGATGGTTTCTTTTGCTGTAAAAAAGCTTTTTATTTTGATGTAGTCCCATTTGTTAATTTTCTCTTTAGCTTCCATTGCCCTAGGGGCAGTGTCAGTGAAGAAGTTCTTGTGGCATATGTCTGAGATTTTGTTGCCTGTGGATTCCTCTAGTATTTTTATGGTTTCCCGTCTTATGTTTAAGTCCTGTATCCATTTTGAGTTTATTTTTGTGTATGGTGTAAGTTGGTGATCTAGTTTCATTTTTTTGCATGTATCTGTCCAGTTTTCCCAACACCATTTATTGAAGAGACTGTCTTGACTCCATTGTATGTTCATGCCTCCTTTGTCAAATATTAATTGAGCATAGTGGTTTGGGTCGATATCTGGGTTCTCTATTCTGTTCCATTGATCAATATGTCTGTTCTTGTGCCAGTACCAGGCTGTTTTGAGAACAGTGGCTTTGTAATACAGCTTGAAATCTGGTATTGAGATCCCACCTACTTTATTCTTCTTTCTGAGGATTGCTGAGGCTAGTCGGGGTCTTTTTTTATTCCAGATGAATTTTTGGAGAGTTCTTTCTAGGTCTGTGAAATATGCTGTTGGTATTTTGATGGGGAGTGCATTGAATCTGTAGATTGCTTTGGGTAGTATGGACATTTTAATGATGTTGATTCTACCAATCCAGGAACATGGTATGTTCTTCCATCTGTTTACTTCTTCCTCTATCTCTTTTTTCAGTGTCCTGTAGTTTTCTGCGTATAGGTCTTTTACCTCCTTAGTTAAGTTTATTCCTAGGTATCTTAATTTTTTTGGTGCGATGGTAAATGGGATTGCTTTTTTAGTCTCTCTTTCTGTAAGTTCATTATTGGTGTATAGAAAAGCCATAGATTTCTTGGCATTAATTTTGTATCCCGCTACATTGCCGAATTCATTTATTAAGTCTATTAGTTTTTTGATGGAATCTTTTGGGTTTTTTATGTACAATATCATGTCATCTGCAAATAAGGACAGCTTCACTTCTTCTTTTCCAATTTGGATGCCTCTTATTTCTTCTTCTTGCCTAATTGCGATAGCTAATACTTCCAGTACTATGTCAAACAGGAGTGGTGAGAGTGGGCATCCCTGTCTTGTTCCTGTTCTTAGGGGAAATGGTTTTAGTTTTTGCCCATTGAGTATGATGTTTGCTGTGGGTTTATCATAAATAGCTTTTATTATGTTGAGGTATGAGCCTTCTATTCCCACCTTGTTGAGAGTTTTTATCAAGAAAGGGTGTTGGATTTTGTCAAATGCTTTTTCTGCATCTATTGATATGACTATGTGATTTTTATCTCTCAATTTGTTTATGTGATGTATCACGTTTATTGATTTGCGGATATTGTACCATCCTTGCATTCCTGGAATAAATCCTACTTGGTCATGGTGTATGATCTTTCTGATGTACTGCTGGAGCCGATTTGCTAGAATTTTGTTGAGGATTTTGGCATCAATGTTCATGAGGGATATTGGCCTGTAATTCTCTTTCATTGAGTTGTCTTTATCTGGTTTTGGTATTAGGGTGATGCTGGCTTCATAGAAGGAGCCTGGAAGTGTTCCTTCCTCTTGAATTTTTTGGAATAGTCTGAGGAGGATAGGTTTTAGTTCTTCCTTGAAAGTTTGATAAAACTCTCCTGTGAAGCCATCTGGCCCCGGGCTTTTGTTTGCCGGAAGCTTTTTGATGACTGCTTCAATTTCTTCCATAGTTACTGGCATGTTGAGCTGTTTAGAATCTTCCTGATTGAGTTTTGGAAGGTTGTATTTTTCTAGGAATATGTCGATTTCCTCTAGGTTGTCCAGTTTGTTGGAATAGAGTTGTTCGTAGTATTTTGTAACAATCCTTTGTATTTCGTCGGGGTCTGTTGTTATTTCACCTCTTTCATTTCTGATTTTGTTTATTTGGGTCTTCTCTCTTTGCTTCTTGGTGAGCCTGGCTAGAGGTCCATCAATCTTGTTTATCCTTTCAAAGAACCAGCTCTTGGTTTTGTTGATCTTTTGTATTGTTTCTTTGGTCTCTATGCCGTTTATCTCCGCTCTGATCTTTATTATTTCTTTCCTTCTGCTTACACTGGGCTTATCTTGTTGCTCTCTCTCTAACTCTTTGAGTTGTTGGGTTAGGTAATTTATTACCATTGTTTCTTGTTTTTTGAAGTAGGCTTGTAGAGCTATGAACTTCCCTCTCAGGACTGCTTTCATTGTGTCCCATAGATTTTGGATTGTTGTGTTTTCATTGTCGTTTGTTGCCATGATGTTTTTTATTTCTTCCTTGATGTCTTTGGTAACCCAGTCATGGTTTAATAACATGCTGTTTAGTCTCCAAGTGTTTGATTTCTTTGGGTTGTTTTTATTGTAGTTGATTTCCAGTTTTATGCCACTGTGATCTGAGAAGATACTTGATATGATTTCTATCTTCTTGAATTTGGAGAGACTTTGCCTATGTCCTAACATATGGTCTATCTTTGAAAATGACCCATGTGCACTTGAGAAGAATGTATATTCTGTGGCTTTGGGGTGAAATGTTCTGAAGATGTCGATTAATTCCATCTGTTCTAGTGAGTCATTTAGGATTGATGTTTCTTTGCTGATTTTTTGATTAGAGGATTTGTCCAATGGTGATAGTGGGGTATTGAAGTCTCCTACTATGATTGTATTACTGTCAATCTCTCCTTTGATATCTTCCAGGAGTTTTTTAATGTATCTTGGTGCTCCTGTATTGGGTGCATATATGTTTACCAGAGTTATTTCTTCTTGTTGGATTTCTCCCTTTAGTATTATGAAGTGGCCTTCATTATCTCTTGTTATGTCCTTCACTTTGAGATCTAATTTGTCAGATATAAGTATTGCAACCCCAGCTTTTTTTTCATTTCCATTTGCCTGGAAAACCTTTTTCCATCCCTTTACTCTCAGTCTGTATGCATCCTTTTTTTTGAGGTGGGTTTCCTGTAGACAGCAGATATCTGGGTTTTGTTTTCTTATCCAGTCTGTTACCCTGTGTCTTTTGATTGGGGCATTCAATCCATTTACATTTAAAGTTATTATTGATAGGTACTTATTTGACGCCATTTTTATTCTATACCCCTGTGTACCTTCTTTGCTTCCTATTTCTTTCTTTCTTTTTTTTTTTTTACAGCAGACCCTTTAGCATTTCTTTCATTGCTGGTTTGGTGGTGATAAACTCCCTTAGTCCTTTTTTGTCTGTGAAGCTCCTGATTTCACCTTCAATTTTGATTGATAGCCTTGCTGGGTACAGTATTCTTGGATTTAGACCCTTCCTTTGCATGACTTGGTATATTTCATTCCATTCCCTTCTGGCCTGATGAGTTTCTGTTGAGAAATCAGTTGCTAGTCTGATGGGGGTTCCTTTGTATGTAACTGTCTGTCTCTCTCTGGCCGCTTGTAAGATTCTTACTTTGTCGTTGGTGTTTGCCAACTTAACTATAATGTGCCTTGGCGTCGGTCTTTTGGGGTTCATTTTGCTTGGAACTCTGTGAGCTTCTTGGATTTGTGTGGGTTTTTTCTTCCCTATATCAGGGAAGTTTTCTGTTATTATTTCTTCAAACAGGTTTTCTATTCCTTGCTCAGTTTCCTTTCCTTCTGGCACCCCTATTATCCTGATGTTGTTTTGTTTTGTATTGTCCTGAAGTTCCCTTACGCTCTCCTCCATCTTTCTAATTTTTGTTTCTAGAAGCTGTTGTAATTGGGTATTTTTTTCCATCTTGTCTTCTAGCTCACTTATGCGGTCCTCTGCTTCATCTAGTCTACTCTTGATGCTTTCTATTGAGTTCTTTACAGCAGCGATGTCATTTTTCATTTCTTCTTGGTTCTTCTTCATTTCTTCTTGGTTCTTACTCATATTGTCGAATTTGTCTTCCATCCTTTTCAGCCACTTTATGACCATTTCTCTGAATTCTTTCTCTGATAGGTTGTTTGCCTCTAAATCGTTTACTTCCTTTTCTGGTGATGCCTGCTTCTCTTTCCTGTTTGGGCTGTTTCTTTGTCTCCCCATGGTCTCTCTTCTCCGGATGTCTGGTTATATAGATTTCTCTCTCTGGCGTTGATTTAAAGGTATAAAATACAACACAACCAGGCACAACAGACAAGGCACTGAACAGAATTGTATTCACGATATTAATAACCTCCAATAAAGGTAACCACCAGAGAAAGACAAATTAGGGAATAGGAGTGGAAGAGGGAGAGTAAAAAGAAAGAACAACAACGAAGAAAAAAAAAAAAAAAAAACAACAACAAAGAGTGTGAATCTGAACTTGGGAAAAGAGCAGAAAGAAAGAAAAGAAAAAACAGAAAAGAAAAAAAAAGTAAGAGAGACAAGAATGATACTAAGAGAGAAAAGGGGAACAAACTATATATATGGGGAGTAAACTCCACTAGAACAACCACTATTCCCAGCAAATTCCAGCAACACGAGCCTGGAGATTAATACAAACTGCAACAGCAGCTAATATCAAGTGAGGCAAGGGAAAACAAAAGTAAAAAACAAACAAAAACAAAGCAAACAAAAGAACCAACCAAACCAACAAAAAGAATAATCAAAACAATCTCATAAAAAAGCATAAAAATTCAATCTAATCAACATTCAAGCAAACAACAACAAAAGGCCCGAGAGAAAAATAATTTTTTAAAGGTAGCGTAGAGAGAGGTTTGTATGGATTTGGAGCAGGGGGTTGGGAATTAGATATATAAGTAGGGTGAAGTTTTAGCAGGGAGTAAACTGAAAAAGTAGGGAAAATCTAAAGCCAGAAAGGGTTAAGATAAACTGGGGACCAAAAGGGGAAAGGTTAGGAGGAGAGTGATGGCATAATTTTAGCTTTGAGATAGGGTAAAGCGATTGTAAGGGAAAGATGCAAATCGAATGTAGGACACTAATCCAAAAATAAAAGAAAGGGAAAATCTAATGACATTAAAAAAAAAAAAAAAAAAAAAAAAAAGTAAAATAATAGTAATAATAGTGCTGATTGAAAATAAAAATGTAATAATTAAAAAGGTGAAAATCAAGTGAGGAAAAAGAAAAAAATATTAGTTTCTTAAGTAAATGATGCAAAAAATGAAAATAAAAAAATATGAGAATAAAAAAATTGAAAAATTGAAAAAAGAATTGAAAATTAAAAAATAGGAAGACTAAAATGTGCAGTAGCGGCTGTCATTCACTTCCTCTATTATTCTGTTTGGTACGCCTTTTTCCCAGTCTGGGCGGTATTTCAGTTCAGCTTCATTCCAGGGCTCCTCAGTGTTGGAAGCCAGTCCTGCTTTTTAAGCCAGCCCTGTCTTAATTTCTCGTATTTATTTTTGATTACACCAGAGACAATTAGCGTTTCAGCCCCTGGGTGGCAGTGTTTCTGAATTGACTTCCGGGCCTCTCTAGCTCTTTTTTCTTTTTTTTTTTTTTCCCCTTCTATGGCACTCACTACCGGTTTGTGGAGATGTGCGCCTCAGAGCTGCCTCTCTGATGGTCACAAGCAGCTCTGGTCCCCAGGTTCCGAAAAAACACCTTCCCCCTGCAGTCTTTCAGGGTTTCCACCTGGGTTTACCTCTGTATTGGGCTTAGCAATCAGAGTCGGAAAGAGCCCAGGTGTGCGGACCGTGGGTCTGTGCCCCAGACTAAGGAGCCTGCACTCCTTTGAAAATTCTTAGTCTGACCCTCCTCGTCAGATTAAAATGAGTTGCTTTCAAGAGGTCACTTCTGTTAGCAGCTCAGAAGACCCCCCTCCTCATTCACGGATCACGGCAGTTCCAACTGCCGCTGATTTTTCTAGGCACAGACCTCCCGGCTCCTGCCGGTCCTGCGGCTGCCGCACTTCCCTCACCCAGCGCCTCCCTCACCCACCGCGGGGATTAGAAACCGCAGCTTATTTCAGACAAAATCTGACCTTTCCTTGGTGCAGTGAAGAGTTTCTTTGAATCCGAGTGTTTGCGCTGATAGGGGACCGGTGGTCTGGTGCTCCCAGCAGTTCAGTGTTTGCAGTTGTCGCAGAAAGTCAGGTTTCCACCAAAATCCTCCTTTCCTTGCAAGATGGCGAGGCGCCCGGTGAGCCCGCAGCTCCAGGAGGGGACCCAGCCCCTGTGGGTGCTGCGCGGTCAGAGGAACACTGCCCAGCACTCCCCCGCCTTCTCCTGGAGTTTAGCTGACCCTTGGCTTGCCCACATACACTCCCTCTGCGAGCCTCCGCTGCTCCGACTCTCCGCCCCAGGAACAGACTCCAAGCCCGACTCTATTCCGTCGCCATTTTTTTCTAACCTATATATATATTCTTGATCCAAACACCTATCAAGAGACACTTCAGCCGAAACCGGTTTGGCTCAGTGGATAGAGCGTCGGCCTGCGGACTCAAGGGTCCCAGGTCCGATTCCGGTCAAGGTCATGTACCTTGGTTGTGGGCACATCCCCAGTAGGGGGTGTGCAAGAGGCAGCTGATCGATGTTTCTCTCTCATCGATGTTTCTAGCTCTCTATCCCTCTCTCTTCCTCTCTGTAAAAAATCAATAAAAATATATTTAAAAATAAAAATAAAAATCAATGGGTGATTCTCTCTCATCACTGATATTTCTATCTCTCTCTTCTCCCTTCCTCTCTCTGAAATCAATAAAAATATATTTTTTAAAAAAGAGACACTTCAGATGTTTCCATGTCTTGGCCACTGTGAATAATGCTAATCTCAGTAATTTTAAAAACTCTCCAGGTGATACCAATATGAAGCCAAGTATGAGAACCACTGCTATATAGAAACTGGATGGGACCGTTATTTTGCAAATTTTACAAATAAGTAAGTTAAGGCCCAGCAATTCAAGTGGCTTTTCTTAAAGTTCCACAGGGATTTAGGGATAGATCTGTGACCAGCTTTAAAATCCCCACAATCTACTTTTTATTTCTTAAATATAAAAGAAAGCAAAAACATAGGGCTAGAAATGGTATCAACATAACAATGTAAAAATTAGGAATAATATAGTGAGTGGTATGACCTGGACCAAGAAAGATGTTTATATTTAATGTTCCTATTTTGGAGACTTAGCACAAATATAATACAACTAGAAGCCTGGTGCACAGAATCTGTGCACTGGTGGGGGGGAGTCCTTCAGCCTGGCCTGCACCCTCTCACAGTCCAGGACCCCTCAGGGGATGTCTGCATGTGGGGAGTGGGCCTAAATTGGCAGGCAGACATCCCTCTCACAGTCTAGGAGCCCTCACTCCTTACCGCCAATCTGCTTGCTGCTCCTTACCGCTCAGCTGACTACTTCTTAGCACTGTGGTAGAGGTTGGAGAGGCTTCCACCACTGCCACTGCGCTTGCCAGCTGTAAACCCAGCTTCTTGCTGAGCGGCACTCCCCCTGTGGGAGTGCACTGACCACCAGGGGGCAGCTCTTGTGATGAGCATCTGCCCCCTGGTGGTCAGTGCGTCTCATAGCAACTGGTCATTCTGGTCGTTGCGCCGTAATGGTCATTTAGGCTTTTATTATAAAGATATGACTTTACTCAAATGTAATCCCAAATAAGTGGAATCATAAGATAGTCCCCAAATCTTCTTTTATTTACTAATTTTAAATCTTTTTCCTACAATTACTTTACTAAAAACAGTTTCATACTGAAATAAGCAGGACTAATACATATTTCACCTCCCATTAATTTACCTGCAAATTCTTGGGTAGCAATGCTTAAACGAGAAAAAAAGTAAGAAGATGTAACTGAAAAGATAACTAGTGAAATAGCAACCAGGTCAATTATAAAACATGTAAATAACTTAATCCTATCTAATAAAAGAGTAATATGCAAATGAACCATCACTCCAACACACAAGATGGCTGCCCCCATGTGGTCAAAGATGGCTTCCCCCATGTGGACACAAGATGGCTGCCACAAAATGGCTGGCAAGGGAGGGCAGTTGTGGGCAATCAGGCCAGCAGGGGAGGGCAGTTGGGAGGGACCAGGCCTGAAGAGGGCAGTTGGGGGGAACCAGGCCTGTAGGGGAGGGCAGTTAGAGGTGACCAGGCCTGCAGAGGAGGGCAGTTGGGGGGAACCAGGCCTGTAGGGGAGGGTAAATGGGGGGGGGACCAGGCTTGCAGGGGAGGGCAGTTGGGGGAGAACCAGGCCTGCAGGGGAGGGTAGTTGGGGGCAACCAGGCCGGCAGGGGAAAGCAGTTAGGGGCAACCACGCTGGCAAGGGAGGGCACTTAGGGGTGACAGGGCCAGCTAGGGAGGGCAGTTAGGGGCAATCAGACAGGCAGGCAGGTGAGCGGTTGGGAGCCATCAGTCCTGGATTGTGAGAAGGATGTATGACTGCCCGTTTAGGCCCGATCCCACCCAGATCAGGCCTAAACAGGCAGTTGGACATCCCTTGTGGGGTCCCAGATTGGAGAGGGTGCAGGCTGGGCTGAGGGACACCCCCCACCCCATGCATGAATTTTGTGCACTGGGCCTCTAGTAATAAATATAATTGGTTATAATCTATAGTCCATATTACCACATAGTTTCTAGATAAAAACATCAAATATTATTAGTGTCACCAAATAAGGGTTTCACATTTCTTAAAATCCCTTTTCTTAAAATGAATGCAATATATTTCTAACAAAGACATAAGAATGGCTGAGGGAACATATGCTAAGGTTCTTCTTTCAATAGTTTACCAAAGGATTTCAATGTGTATATCTCATGTGCCATATAACATTAGAAACTTCAGTGAGAGACTGTGGTCCCTGGTAGACTATGCAATATTTCATAATTTATTCATTGGCTTGTTAATATGAATGTGATGTCACAGTAGTATATTTGTGTTGACTTTGGAATTAATGAACACATTGTCACTTGAAGTTCTTCTGTGGATAGTTTTCTATTCTTCTTAGGAAACTGCCACAGGAGTGATCTAATTTTGCAACATCCAGACATAATGACACATATGTTTAACTCCAAATTTGGATAGAAATATCACTAGAATATAAAATAAACTTCCAAGGAATTTGCCTTTAAAAATTCTAAATGTAAAAAAGTTCATATTTCTCATTCAATATGAGAACAGAAATTATACCTGTTAAAATGTGTGGTTTTGAAATCTCAGCCTGAGGTTTTAGTCAATAACTTCTTAAGTATTATTTTTCCCTTCCCCAACATTTATGTGGCACTAAAATTGAATTGCCTTATAAAGTTTATTATAACTAAATACAAAAACCCAGCTTTTGTTTGACAAAACAACAATCTTCAACCCATATGGAGGAATCATATTGGCTCATTTAGTAAGTACATATAAGGTCTCTCATGACCAAAAATATATATGGAAGAAAGAAATGAAATCCATTCAAAATAAGACGGGTGACCAAAAAAGTTATTGCTTTTTAACTTCTTTAATAACACACTCAGAATTTTACCACAAGAAGGATTCGCAATTCTAATTAACATTTAAACACAATTATAAAGAACAAAAGACTGAACACATTTATGGACAAACGGCAGCATCTGTCTAGGTTCATGAGCTGCCCAATACAGTTTAAATGTATAGCATATGAAGTCACAGACCAATAGGGCTAGAAACCCCACAAATTAATAGCTTAACTATAATCAGATTCAACTTGATACAAAATAATTTTTAACTCATGTGTTGGTCATAGATACACATAGATGTCAATCATAGGGCCTTGCAGATGTGGAAGGCCATTTACTAGTACATTTAAGATGAAGTATAATAGACGACCAGAATAAAATCAATGTCCTTAGTTACTGTTTTATAATTTGAATATGAGCACTTAAAATGTTAATATGAGATAAAAAAATTTCACTATTTAAGTTCACATTACATGAATCTAAATTACAACTGAATACAGAAAAAATCTAGACATACTGTAGCCTCTGGCTTTAAAATAACAGACTGGTGAACACATTTAGAAATTCAAATTATATGAAGTCACAATAGGGAGTGAAAAACCTTAAGACAATTTAATTCATGCACACTGTACAGCTGACTAAACTAAAGAATGGGGCAACTAGACCATAACAATTATTGTGTGCTTTTGAAAATGATAGAAACTACCTTGGTTGTAAGAAATGCAGATTGACCATTTTAGAAGCATTTAATCTTCAAATTATCAACTCAAAATTTCCTATTTTAGGTGAATAAAAGTTGCAGGATGAAAAAAAAAAAGTTGCAGGATGTTAAATGGCTATGAAGTTACTCTTCTGAAGTCAAGATGCCATATGCTGAGGCTTTAGAACAAATGTACACTTCACAAATAAGACATTGAACATAAATTATTAAAAGTCAAGATAATAGTCATATCGAAGTAAGGTAAATTTTCTTGATACACATAAATTTTTCTGATGACTGGTTCAGTAATGAACCTAAAATGAAGTCTGTTAACTCCAAATACAAAACAAATATTAAACTAATTAACTTGGGAGCTTATGTAATATTCTTGCAGAAAAATAGTTATCAAAATTACCAACAAAATGATAGAATATAGTTAAGGCATTGCCCTATTTAACAATCTGTAATAATTCCATTTGCCAATTTTAAGGAGCATTATCTGGTCTATAAATTTTATGCAAATAGACTTCTACTTTGTTGTTACCCAAATTACAGATATCCAAGATACAGATGACATGCACTCTATCCAGTTCAGTTACTGCTCTTATAATATCACCTAAAAATAAAAAGCATATGGTAAGTATTGTAAAATAATTAAATATTACTTTTATTTAATATCATATAAGCTGATGTTTTTTTCTTATATTAACCCTATCCTTCATCTTCCTCTTCCCTCTAATTCATCACACACATTCATTAAAGGTATGATGTAATAACTTCCACAGATAACAGTGAATACATCAAACAGATGCTGCCGACAATGTGAAGATATGGGCTGGTACTTTAAAGCCATATTTAGTTATTTTTAATTTTTATAGTGGAGCAATGCAAATCTTCATATTTTCAAGGCAATAAAAAGAAACTTGTTCATAAAAATGTTTAAAAAGATGACACCAATGCTATACTATAAGGCGCTGCATTACATTATTCTGTACTTATTTTTACCTTTCAGGTTGACCATTTTTACCTTTTAGGTTGACCTTTCACTTTGGAATTATGGAAGGAATGAAAAAGTTTTAAATCAGACAGATTTGAGTTCAAGTTTTAGCTGTTACCCATGCTAGTAAATCTGATTTTCAGTCTAATCACTTTACATATAAGAAAATAATGTTCACATTACAAGGTTCTTATTATTAGGGTTAGACATAACTTATAAAAATGTTCAGGCACAGTGCATGGCACAAAGCTAAATTGACATGATATTGTCAATAATTTTTTTTATCTTAATCCTCACCTGAGGATATGTTTTTACTGATTTGAGAGAGGAAGGATGGAAGGAAGGAAGGAAGAGAGAGAGAAACATCAATTGGTTGCCTCCCCAAGGCACCCCAACTGAGGATTGAACCTGCAACCTAGGTATATGCTCTGACCAGGAATTGAACCCAAAACCTTTCAGTGTGTGGGATGATGTTCCAACCAACTGAGCCACCCGGCCAGGGCATATGATTAATAATCTTATGTGATGAAAAACAAAATAAATCACCTCAGTTTAGATTACCCTATCACTTTTCTAGTGATTTTTGCCCTTCATCTCCCAAATATTAACCAGATATTTTCATGTGACCATGTTAGTGACTATTGGAAGAATATTGGCACTAGAAACTAGTAGGTAGCTGAGAATTTTGCCTTGATCTTCTTCAATAATAACAAACACATATAACAGAAAACATGTGACAGAAATGGATATTGTATGAAGTAAGAAAATAAGTGTACAAATATTTAATGTGCATATTAGGGCACTAATTAAGGAATCTGGAATTTTTGAAAGTTTAAGGAGCTGCAATGTAGGACGTAATACTGCAAGTCAACTAATAATCATCTCTAAAATAGACTGGGAAAATAAAACACCCTCATCACATAAAATTAGCTATTCATGTTCAGTTTATAGTAAGCATTAATACCAAAAGTTACTTAATCATCAGGCACAGCTCATAAGACTTGTTTAAAAACAACATACACTCAAGAGTTTCATCAGCATAGACAGACCATAGATAATAAAGGCTTTCTTAAAATATCTTTTAAATGTAATATCCTTATAAGCTCAATGAAACCTTCTAAAAACTTTACCACATGCTTAGGAAATAGAAATGACAAAGAAAGTGAATAAGGTAATCATGGACACATAATTTTATAGGTATATATAAATAATTTTGGTATAGAGAAATGTTTGGCATATTATGTAGTAGCCTAAACAGTTGGTTGAAGGGTTTCACTATTGGAATTACATACACTCCTAGCACTCCTCAAGGAGTTTATTGCATAGCACTTGAAAAACTAAACATTTATAAGAGAAAACAATTGTACTTTGCTATACTATGGAGGTATGGAGGTATTAAGATTTCAGGCAATTATAAGGTGAGAGGATAAATTGCCTCATCTGAGTTAAAAAAAAGAGAGAAGATTAGAAATTTGCATTGCTCACATATGCATATACCACTTACTATTAGGTCCAATACTTACATTCAGAATTGTATTATAAGAGAAAACTCTTGAGTTAAAAAAAATTTTTTTTAGAAAGAGAGGAAGGGAGAAAGATGGAGAGATATAATCATCGATCAGGTGCTCCTGCACGTCCTCTACTTGGGATCGAGCCTGAAACCTAGGCATGTGCCCTGACTGAGAATCAAACCAGGGGACCTCTTGATTCATAGGTGGACTCTCAACCACTGAGCAACACCGGTAAGGCTGTAAGAGAACATGGTTAATGCCTGCCTGGAATAAAAACCATTAATCCATTCTATTTTATTTTAAATATATATTTTCACTTATAAGTCTTGGGGTACATTTGTAAAATAATTCTTCAAACTATATTAAATGTTAAGGCTATAACTGTTTATATCAGGGGTGGGGAACCTTCTTTCTGCCAAGAGCCACTTGGATATTTATAACATCATTTGCAGGCCATACAAAATGATTAACTTAAAAATTTTATTTCTATGAAAAAAGCTCCTAGATTTATTGAATTTTGTGCCCCACCTGTGGTTGCCTTGGCAAGGCCAGACCAAATGATATGCCTGGCAGACCAGACGGTCCCCACCTCTGGTTTATATAAATATCTTAAGGACAGGACTGTTTACAATATTATTTTCCTCTTTATTGAACATATTGGGGTGACCCAGGTTAACAAAATTATACAGGTTTCAGGTGCACATTCCACAAAACATGACTATTTACAATACTAATTTTATTTTCTGAATTAAAAGAACATTGAGATGGTCATACCTGCAAGGGCTCTTGGACCTGGCATCCTCTCAGAATCAGTTACTTCCTGTGGATACACACAGCTGTAATTCATACAGGCTAATAATGTGTCTATTTGAGATGTTCGGATATCTTCTGGACAGTACAGGGGTAGAAATGCAACATCAATTGCTCTCTCATGGTTTAGACCTGTTAAAGAAAAATGACACTATTAAAGTTTAGTGGGTTAGCTAATGAGGCCAAGTTGCTGATTTGATCCTAACATATGCCAAATAGCTTCGCACCTGTAAAAAAGTTTGAGCCCTGGCCGGTGTGCTTAGTGGTTGGAGCATCAGTCCACACTCTGAAGGGTCGAGGATTTGATTCCCAGCCAAAGGCATGTGCTTGGGTTGCAGGTTCATTCCCCAGCTGAGTCTGGGCATGTGTAGGAGGCAACCAAATGATGTGTCTCTCTCACATTGATGATCTCTCTCTCTCTCTCTCTCTCCTCTCTCTCTCTCTCTCTCCCCCTCTCCCTCCCTCCCTCCCTCCCCTCCCTCCCTCCCTCCCTCCCTCCCCTCCCTCCCTCCCTCCCTCCTTTCCACGCTATCCTTGGGTGAGGATAAAAAAAAGACAGTTTGAAAACTGTGGCCTAAACTCTTAGCTGTGCAAAGATTTATGAATACATGCTATTGGTTGAAAGAGGAGATGGCTCAGTGCAGTCTTTCACCACTGCCGGAAATAACATTCCAAAAAATTTTCCCTACTGATGAAAGCTTGAAGGTTAAAATCTTAATATGCAGAGAATGGCCTAGTCACATAAATGAAGACTTGTATAGTGCTTTCTTCATCATTCATGAGAGGACTATTGGTTCCCTTATTGCATTTGGACTTAAGGATATATGGTATGGTATGGTATGGTATGGTATGGTATGGTATGGTATGGTATGGTATGGTATGTATGGTATGCTATGCACCATAATAACTAGGTCCAATCTGTCCTCAAATATATAAATGTCAATAACTTACCCTTAGGGCTATAAGAGGCTACAGTAGAAAAGAGGCTATAGGGGACCAACCAAACTGAATACTGACCTATTACTGTCATCTTTTTACATGGGTCAATGTCAGTTAGGGTGGACAAAAGACTTCCTAGAGGCAAGGGTCTGAAGGATGAATAGCTTTTAAGTAAACAGGAGGGTATTTCAGGCAGGGAATGGAGTAGCCAAAAGTATAGGCCAGAGTAAGGAGCCCATTGTGGCTGAAGCAAGGGTAAACACACAGAGCAAAACTATGAATTCTATCTAGTTACCCAAACCAGAAACTTGGGAGCTATCCATAACTCCTCCCTTTCATTCTTCCATGATATTTGGCAAAGAGTCCTATAGATTCTATGACCTTAATATCTCTCCTATTCACCCTTACAACGATTCTTAACTCCTTAATATGGTCCAATGATGTGTAAACAAAGTCCTTCCTGTTGAGCTGCAAATTAATCCAGAAATGCAAGTCTATTATTTGCTTTTTATGGGCAAATGACACAAAATGCCATAGCTTTAATGTAACATATGACCAAGGGCTAAAGATTTGCAAGGAATTACTAAAATTTGGTTTTCATAAACTAAAATAGCCATGTTATCTAGAATTTACTGAGGATTCCAACTCAGTATTACAAGTATAGCTACCTCATGAATCTTAGCAGTGCTGCAAAACCCTTGTAAATGTGCACATTCTGGTGTCTTATTTCCTTGATGCTAAGATTAAATTTAACTCTCAGATATACCATCAATTTAATAAGTATTTTATTTTATTTACTTAGTTTCTTAAATATACTTTTATTGATTTCAAAGAGGAAGGAAGAGGAGAGAGAGATAGAAACATCAATGATGAGAGAGAATCATTGATTGGCTGCCTTCTGCACGTGCAACCAAGGCATGGGCCCTTGACCAGAATCGAACCTGGGACCCTTCAGTCCACAGGCTGATGCTCTATCCACTGAGCCAAACTGCTGGGGGCTAATAGGTATCATACCTAATGATAGACAAACATGTAAATTGACCGTACCTCCGCTATGCCCACAGACAATCAGAGTGAGTATGCAAATTAACCCAACAAAGATGGTGGTTAATTTGCATATGTAGGCACCCAGCAGCCTGGGTCCTGGGAACTTTCTCGGCACCGAGGTCACTCTGAGGTAGGCCCCGAGTGGGTCCTGAGCAACCTGGGAAGACTGATAAACTTAGTAACTTGGTTATAAGAATCCAAAAAGGTGATCTAGGGTTTTTCCACCACACTCATGGAGAAAAAAACGAAGGTCCGCTGCTAGAGGGCTAAGAAATGTCATATCCTGCCCTAGCTGGTTTGGCTCAGTGGATAATGCCTAGGCCTGCCGACCACGGGGTCTGGGTTTGATTCTGATCAAGGGCATGTACCTAGGTTGCAGGCTTCTCCCTGGCTGGGGCCCAGATCAGGGCTCATGCAGGAGGCAACCAATCAAAGTGTCCCTCTCACTTTGATGTTTCTCTCTGTCTTTCCCTTTCTCTTCCACATTCTCTAAAAATCAATGGAAACATATCCTCAGGTGAGGATAAAAAAAAAAAAAGAAAGAAATGTCATATCCTATGAAAGACACATTTTGAAAATGCCTAAAGAAAGTTGTCATTTTTTCATGGTGAAGGGACTGGAGTCCGTGTTGATGAAAACACCTTGGTGGCTGCGGTGACTGGCAGTGGCTGCAGCAGTGGGGTGATGGGGCTGGTGCCTTCCCCTGATCAGCCTGGTCGCCTCCTACAAAGGGAGGCCAGACTGCGGCTTAGGCCCACTCCCTGTGGGTAGGACATCCCCTGAATGCTCCCAGTATGTGAGAGGGGGCAGAGTGGGCTGAGGGACGCCCCCCCCCATGCACGAATTTTGTGCACCGGGCCCCTTTTGTACTCGGATGTCGAGTGTGACTTGACACGGTTAGCATTACAATAAAGGAATCGAGAAAAAAGCAAGTGAGTGCAAAGGGTTAAATAAAAAGCAAATACTGCATTCAATGCATCCATTGACCATAAGATGCAGTCCAACTTGCAAATGTGAAAGAAAGAAAATATACTTTGAAATTGAGAAAATATCTGAAGTTGGAAATCTTGATATTTTCAGGAAGGTATCTTTATTATCAGCATGTCATTGATACTACTTTCAGTTGATTCCTAAACTGTAAATTAAGGTGGTGATTTAGATTCTATATTATTAATAACACTAGAGGCCTGGTGAACAAAAATTTGTGCACTCTGGAGGGGGGGTGTCCCTCAGCCTAGCCTGCACCCTCTCACAGTCCAGGAACCCTCAGGGGATGTCCACAGGGGATTGGGCCTAAGCTGGCAGTCAGACATCCCTTTGGCAGCCCGGGAGCCGCAGTTGGACATCCTTAGTGCTGCCGAGGAGGCAGGAGAGGCTCCTGCCACCGCAGCTGCATTCACAGTGGTCAGCCTGGCTTGTGGCTGAGTGAAGCACCCCCTGTGGGAGCACACTGATCACCAGGGGCCAGCTCCTGCATTGAGCGTCTGCCCCCTGGTGGTCAGTGCACATCATAGTGACTGGTCATTCCTGTTCGTTCCCCTTTTAGGGTCAATTTGGATATTACCCTTTTATTATATAGGATTTGTGAGTTCTTTGGTTAAAACTAGAATTCAGAGTTTTGTTAGAGAAATAAACAGGGTTCCTACATATGTTTGTTTTCTTTGTAATAGAAAACTAAGGAGACATAATTTCTATGGCCTGACTTCAACCTAGCCAGAAAATAGGACTAGAAGATATCTAAATTTCTTTGAACTCTAAAATATCTCATCAGGAAAAAAAAATCCCTTTTTTCCCTTCTTGCCAGAAAGCAGACATAAAATTGCTACCAAATGATAGAATTTTGGTTATTATCAAGTACCCAGTAACACCTACTTTTTGTTTTCTTTTAAATATTCTGTTTTGTTTTAGCCATACATGGCTTATTTTTCACTGTCTTTTATCCCTGTTAACCACCTTAAGTCATTGAAAACAAGCAAGATATAAAACAGTATAATTCTAATATGGATTAGAAGTGGTTGGGAAGAATGATAAATTTGCCTTCTTCACATTTGATTCTTGCCTTTATGTGGTGCAAAGCAAAAGCCTCAAAGGTTTACAATTATTTGTAAGATAGCTGAGATGTTTAATGAACCAGTAACATCTTAAAAAGAAGAAAAATATTCAATTTATGTGTTTCCAGATGAACTCATTATTATGGTTACTTTTTTGTGATATAAGGAAAATTGTTGCTGTAATATTTGTTTCCTAGATATAAAACTAAGACTGATAAACTTGACCCCAAAAGACCAAGAATGCACTCTAGTGAAAAGAAGCATCTGAAATTTAGATGTAAGACTCTCTAACAGAGTGAATAGAAATTCACACTTTTCGTAGATTATACACATGTATGTACATATTTATGTGTAAGAAGGTAGGGAAGTGAGAGTGGGAGAGAGTAAAGGAGAAAAAGGAATCTTGATAAAGGTCAAGGTAATTTATTCCAGTAGTACAGATGTAAAAATCTATGAATTGCAATTTCTTTTAGGCATTAAATTCATTTGCCAATTATTTTTCCTTATTCTTTCATTTTAAGGTAACAAGATCTTTCTTTAAAACACAAATTCAAATAAAATGTTTTCCTTGACTTTGAAATTAGTTCATTTTGGCTAAAATTTTATATTAGATATATTTTTATGTACATTTTCACTCATCAAAAACAAACTTAAAATAAATATATAAAAATGTATTGATTCCTTTATAATTCTATAAATTCTGCAGCTACTTCTCAATTTTAAACAACCTGAGGAAATTAGCTTATTTCCCTTATCAGACATGGGATGTTTATTCAGTAGTTTTTTTCTGTTCAACTGGAGTTACGTGAGAATTTTATTTTCTTCAGAGCTAAACAGACCCCTGTTTATAGGAGCATCTATTGATTAGTACCCTTTTTTCTTTAACACATATTTTAGCTTTCGATGGTTCAGATGCTCTGAATAAGAGACAGAGAATATGGGCAAGAAAGTGATGGCTAACAGAGAACAGAATCAGTTTTAGAAGTAGTCAGTATGGGAATGAAAGAATATGTTGGAACCAAGATGGCGGCATAGTTAAACAACTAATCTGCTGCCTCACACAACAATTTCAAAAACACAACTAAAAGACAAAAACGTCTACCACCCAGAACCACGGGAAAGCTGGCTGAGTGGAAGACTGACAACTAAGAACAGAAAGGAGCACAATCGCTGAAAAGCTGAGGTACGGAGGCACGCGAATCGGGCCGGCGGCGGGCGGCTGGGTGCGCGGCTTTTCTTCAACCCGCAGGGAGACAAGCTCCCGATCACTCTGAAATCCAGTTTCTGGGGACACTCGGGGGACCCAGACACCTACGGGGAGAAGCTGGACTCTCGGCCATCGGGTCGGAAAGTGAGAGTGACTTTTTTGCGGTGGTGCGCCCAGCAATCATTGTTTACTGCGCTGGACCGTGGGGCGCAGGGACTTGGAAACGGGAAAGGCAGAGACGGCTGACGGCAGCCATCGCTGTTGGCCACGCCCCAGCCTAGTGACGCCCTGAGACCCCGCCCCGCCCTGAGGCCCTGCCCTGAGGCCCCGCCCCGCACATTCTACAAACCCGCCCAGGCTCCGCACAGCGGCTTTTACATATAAATGGCCTGTTCTGTGACAGCTTAACCAACTGCAGCTCCAGTCAGACTGCTCCAAAACCGCCCAAGCAAAGGAGGAGAAAACTAGCCCTTGCTGTAGCTCCTGCTGGGGAACACACAGTACACAAGGGTACACCAAGAGTGTCCACCTCAAGTAACTGGGAGGCTGACCCGTTGAACCAATAGGACACCTAGTACACAAAACTACCCTACCAACTCAGGGAAGCAGAGAATATGAGAAGGCAAGGAAACAGATCACAAACCAAAGAAATGGAGGAAAACAAGCGATTGGACATAGAGTTCAAAACCACGGTTATAAGGTTTTTCAAGAATTTCATGGAAAAGGCTGATAAATTCCATGAGGACCAACTAGAAATTAAACATACACTGACTGAGATAAAAAATATTATACAGAGACCCAAAAGCAGACTAGAGGATTGCAAGAATCAACTCAAAGATTTGGAATACAAAGAGGCCAAGGACACTCCTCCAGAGAAGCATGAAGAGAAGAGAATTCAGAAAGTTGAAGATAGTGTAAGAAGCCTCTGGGACAACTTCAAGCGAACCAACATCAGAATTATGGGGGTACCAGAAGAAGAGAGAGAGCAAGATGCTGAAAACCTATTTGAAGAAATAATGAATGAAAACTTCCCCCACCTGATGAAAGAAATAGACTTACAAGTCCAGGAAGTGCACAGAACCCCAAACAAAAGGAATCCAAAGAGGACTACACCAAGACACATCATAATTAAAATGCCAAGAGCAAAAGACAAAGAGAGAATCTTACAAGCAGCAAGAGAAAAACAGTTAGTTACCTACAAGGGAGCTCCCATACGATTATCAGCTAATTTCTCAACAGAAACCATGCAGGCCAGATGGGAGTAGCAAGAAATATTCAAAGTGATGAATAGCAAGAACCTACAACCAAGATTACTCTACCCAGCAAAGTTATCATTCAGAATTGAAGGGCAGATAAAGACCTTCACAGATAAGAAAAAGCTAAAGGAGTTCATCACCACCAAACCAGCATTATATGAAATGCTGAAAGGTATTCCTTAAAAAGAGGAAAAAGAAGAAGAAAGATAAAAATTATGAACAACAAATACATATCTATCAACAAGTGAATCTAAAAGTCAAGTGAATTAAAAATCTGAGGAACAGAATAAACTGGTAAACTTATTAGAATCAGAGGCATAGAATGGGAGTGGATTGATAATTCTCAGGGGGAAAGGGGTGTCTGTGTGGGGAGTATGGGAAGAGACTGGACAAAAATCATACACCTATGGATAAGGACAGCGGGGGGGGGGAGGTAAGGGCAGAGGGGGGGTGGGAACTGGGTGGTGGGGAGATATGTGGGGAAAAAGGAGAAACAATTGTAATCTGAACAATAAAGATTCATATAAAAAAAAAAAGAAAGAAAAAAAAGAAGTAGTCAGTATGGGATGAGGAAAGTTCCCTAGGTTCCCAATCTTTTCCCCCCAAATACTTTCCAAGGACTTGCCAATGTTTAAAGCCCACAGTTAGAGCTTAACCCTTTGCACTCGCTTGCTTTTTTCTCGATTCTTTTATTCTAATGCTAACCGTGTCGAGTCACACTCGACATCTGAGTGCAAAAGGTTCTAATGTATTCCAGAACTAGTGCTCTATTCCTTTGGTTTGAACCAAACAAAAGCGCTCCTTGGGCTTAATTATTTTGTGAGGGTACTTCATTTTTTTTTGAAGCAAAATACTATAATCTATATTTAAAATATGTTAAATGAATAATATCCAAAGGGAAAAACAGTTGACTTACCTAGGATGGTTATTTCAAAATGTCCAAGACTTCGGGCACTCTTAAAATCACTAAGTTTTGGGGGCCTTTCTTCTGGTGCTATGTATTTTGCAGGCTGACAATTATACTGCTGAGTAAGAAAATTTTTGTGTTCGAAAACAAATTTCCGTGGAATACTTTCAGGATAAACAAAGCTGTAACGTAGGTGATCTCTTAAGCCAAACTTTTTCTCTCTCCACAGTTGACTTTCCCACCTATGAGTTAGAGTTTTTCTGGCTTTCCATTTAATACCAGTGCTTGCATTTTCTCTACCTGTTAAAGACACAATAAGATAAATACAATTGACCTATAAATTAAGCAAATAAAGCCATTTTCTACAAAAAAGAGCACAGATTAAAGAGGAATAGTTTAAGTAACTTTAAAAATCTAACAACCACCTACAAAATGTAGATTGAATATCTAAAAGATAATTCTTATTAAAGTGAGGAAAGAACTAAATTTACTTTCAAAATAAACTCTTACTCTAAAGTATTACAAAGTAATATTGTTTTCTCTGCTAATGGCTTTATGGAGATTTGTTAATTATCTTCTTTATATTTTTTTCTGTATTTTCTAAATGTTCTTAAATAAACATATATCCCTTTTATATTCAGTGACAAGTTCAAGGTAAAACAAATTCATGAAAATAATAACCTTTAGAGATGGAACCACCACTCACTATTGGTGGAATTTAAGATTAAAACAATATTTTGTTAATCTTTGCTAAAAGTAGCCTGAACAAATACAAGACAGTCTTTTCCTTGCATATAACTCACCTTCAAAAGGACCATTTATTTATATGATACCTCTTTCAGATATAAATGACATATGGAAAACAAAGGGAACTAAATTGAGATGAAAGACTGCTTCAATTCTAGATTGTTCTCTAACATCAAGTTAATTTATCATTTATGTACAGTTTATCTAACACAGTTTATAAGGCAGAATATAATCTCTCCCCCACACATTATGACATTCATTCATTCAGCAAATAATTATTAAGCACCTATTATGTACTAGACACTGTGCTAAGAAATTTTGTGAAATACGGTTTTAATTGAATACTATACCCTGGAAACTGAAGATATATGGTAGAATCAGAAAAAAATAGATTTTGGAACAAGACCCTCATGTTGTCAGTTCTGCTAGCTGAGGAAAGCTGACAGCAACTCTGTTTCAAAGTTTACCATGGCTGCTGAATTGCTTCCATGCAGGCTGCTTATACCTTGCTGTTCATTATTACCCTAGCATTAAAAAAAACCCAAACAAACACAACAACCTTGATGAGACAGAAAGGAGCATCAACAGTAAGGTTTCAGTTTGGTTAATATATTACTTCTGCTTTCCTAACTTTATTCCATATTCTTAGACTACTTTTTGGGTACTTTTTAAAAAATATGTTTTTATTCATTTCAGAGAGGAAGGGAGAGAGAGATAGAGACATCAATGATGAGAGCGAATCATTGATCGGCTGCCTCCTGCACGCCCCTGACTAGGGATCCAGCCTGCAACCAGGGCATGTGCCCTTGACCAGAATCAAACCCGGGACCCTTCACTCGGCAGACCGATGCTCTATCCACTGAGCCAAATCAGCTACTTTTTGGTTTCTTAAACCTCACAAGAGACTTACTAAAATTTTATTACAAGGTAAAATACCAGATTAAATTATAAGAAAAGATGAAGAAGATGAACACACACTTCTTACCAGGAATTTAAAATACTGCAATGTGCCGAAGCCAGTGTGGCTCAGTGGATAGAGCATCGGCCTGCGGACTGAAGGGTCCCGGGTTTGATTCCGGTCAAGGGCACGTACCTTGGTTGTGGGCACATCCCCAGTAGAGAGTGTGCAGGAGGCAGCTGATCGATGCTTCTCTCTCATCGATGTTTCTAACTCTCTATCCCTCTCCCTTCCTCTCTGTAAAAGAAATCAATAAAATATATTTAAAATAAATAAATAAATAAAATAAAATACTGCAATATTACAAGACTCTTTAAACTCAAAATTCAGTTGAATTCATTTAACATCTCATAAAATGCTTGACAACAAAAATAATAAAATATTTAATCACACATGAAAAGGAAAGGAATCAATCAATGCCAACAGAAAAACTCAAGCTAATAGTATTAGACTAAACTGAGAATTGGGCAATTATTTAATATCTTTACTTTCTAGAAATAAATCTCCCTTCCCTAAACTAATAAAAGTACATAATTAGAGCAGCAATAAATAGCTATGACAATGACCCAAGTTATATCGTGTGCTCATGATTGACTTGTTAAAAAATATAGCATGCAAAGAACAAGTTATAAGCTATTCTAATTTTTAAAAATTAAGTAATTACATTTACCTTATAAAAAAACCTATGGTTGACCATGGCAGGAATAAGTCAGAATATTTTATATGCCTATTTTCTTTTTTTCAGTGTTAATATTAAGGACTGGCAAGGTATAAATATAGTAAAAATTCCTCTGAAAAATCATGCTTTTTTATTTTTTAATTTAGTAACTTGGGACTGTAATTACCTATTCCAATTATATGTTCATAATCAATATAAATGTGTATAAATTTAATAAAAGAGGTATTTGTAGACACTGGTTATCAACAGCAATATTTTAAAGGTAATATTAGGAAACAGACCAAATACATCTAGAGTTCAGGTTTTTCTAAAAATAAGAATATTATGAACTAGAATTATTTTATTTTTAGCTTGAATATTGTTAAAATTGCCATAAGAAACACATTATCTTTTTTAAAAATGTTTTTATTGATTTTAGAGAGAGGGATAGATAGGTAGATAGAAACATTGATGAGAGAGAAACATCTATCAGTTGCCTCCCACACGCCTTCTACTGGGGATCGAGCCTGCCTGACTGGGAATCAAACAGGTGACCTCTTGGTTCATGGATTGACACTCAACCACTGAGCAACATAGGCCGGGCCACATTATGTTTTTAAGCCTAAAGCATGATTATGATACAGGTTAATTATCTAGAAAAATTATACTTTTGTATAAATATATATGATTATATAATGTAATTGTAATGATCACTATTATTTTAATGATTCATTTTACCCTTCTTTCTGTTGAGAACAGATTTATAGTTAAATGAGGAAAATATTCAGGGGAAAACCACATTTAGGTTGTGAGGTAAAAAAGGACACAGTATAAATGCTTGCATGTAGGAATGGTGATTTTTTTTTTCCTTCACAAAACCTACTCTGAGCATGTCATTATGTAGATAAGAGTTATAGGCAGGGGTGTATGGAGACATGGGAGAGGGAGAGGAACTATTTTCATTTCCTCTTCCTCTCTTGGTTCCACTGACCCTCACCCTGGAACAAGATCTATAAGACTAGAAAAGAATAAGGTAGTCTAGTCAGTGATAAGTTCTATGATTAGTAGCAAGTATATAACAGACTTTTTAAAGAGTTGTATAAGTCAGAGGTTACCTGCAATGTCTTGTATTTCAGTAGCACTATTACTGTGTATTGTTAACATTCAATGTATGTTTTATCTATTTATCTAAGTTATCAGATATAAATGATAAAATGTTCAACTTTGTAGCCTTAAAAAAACCCAGCACTATAAGTCCACACTCACAGACTATATATTCACAAATGAGTCTCTTTTGGATAGTAATTTCCAAAACTATTATGAAACATAGCTGGGAATACATCAGTAACCATGTTAACACACATAAAACTAATTCATTCATTAAAATTGCAATATAGTAAACAAATAGGACTATATCAAACTAAAAAGCTTCTGCACAGAAAAGGAAACCATCAACAAGATGAAAAATCAAGCTACTGAATAGGAGAAAATAATTGCAAATCATATGAGTGGTTAACATCCAAAATATCTAAATAACTTATTCAACTTAATAGCAAACCCTCCCCCCAAAACAATCTGATTTTAAAATGGGCAGAGGATCTGAACAGACATTTTTCCAAAGAAGACATACATATGGCCAACAGGTACATGGAAAGGGTCTCAACGTCACTAATCATCAGAGAAATGCACATCAAAAACATAATGAGATATCACCTCACATTTAGAATGGCTATTATTAAAAATACTAGAGGCCTGGTGCATGAAATTCGTGCACAGGGGTGTGTGTCTCTCAGCCCAGCCTGCACCCTCTCCAATCTGGGACCCCATTTAGGCCCAATATGATCGGGCCTGAACGGGCAGTTGGATATCCCTCTCACAATCCAGGACTGCTGGCTCCCAACTGCTCTCCTTCCTGCCTTCCTGATTGCCCCTAACTGCTTCTGCCTGCCAGCCTGATCACCCCCTAACCACTCCCCTGCCAGCCTGATTGATGCCTAACTGTTCCCCTGCCAGCCCTATTGCCCCTAACTTCCCTCCCCTGCAGGCCTGGTCTCTCCCAATTGCTCTCCCCTGCAGGCCTGGGTCCCCCCCAACTGCCCTTCCCTGCAAGCCGGGTTGCCCCCAACTTCCCTCCTCTGCCAGTCTGGTCACCCCTAACTGCCCTCCCCTTCAGGCTTGATCGTCCCCAACTGCCCTCCCTTGCAGGCCTGGTCCCTCCTAACTGCCCTCCCCTGCTGGCCTGATTGCCCACAAATGCCCTCCCTTGCAGGCCTGGTCCTCCCAACTGCCTTCCCCTGCTGGCCATCTTGTGATGGCCATCTTGTATCCACATGGGGGCAGCCATCTTTGACCACATGGGGGCAGCCATCTTGTGTGTTGGAGTGATGGTCAATTTGCATATTACCTCTTTATTAGATAGGACAAGAAATTACAAGTGTTGGTGAGGATGTAGAGAAAAGGGAATCCTTGTGTACTATTGGTGGGAATGTAAATTGGTGCAGCCACTATAGAAAACAGTATGGAGGGTCCTCAAAAAAGTAAAAACAGAACTACTGTATGATTCAGCAAATCCACTTCTGGGTATTAATCCAAAGAAAACAAAAACACTAACTTGAAAAGATAGATGCAGCCCCATGTCTATTGTAGAATTATTTACAACTAGAGGCCTGGTGCAGAAATTTGTGCACGGGTAGGGTCCCTAGGCCTGGCCAGCCATGAGGGCCGATCGGGGCCTTCCGGCTTCTGGTCGCAGCCTTCCTTCCCCAGCTGCTGGCTGCCACCTGGGGCCTTCCTTTATTCTGCGCCGCCCCCTGGTTGTCAGTGAACATAATAATGAGCAATCAAATTCCCAATCTCCTGGTTGAACTCCCGAGGGGACACTTTGCATATTAGCCTTTTATATAGATAGATAGCCAAGATATAGAAACAACCTAAGAGTCCATTGATGGATGAATGGATAATGAAATGTGAATGCATATATATATATGAAATATTATTCAACATAAAATATAACAAAATCTTGCATTTCCAAAAACATGAATGGACCTTGAAGGCATTATGCTAAGTGAAATAAATCAGACACAGAAAGAAAAACACTATTATGATCTCACTTATATGTGAAATTTAAAAAAAAACACAAGGAAAAAAAACAGAGTTCATAGATACAGAGAACAGATTAGTGAATGCCAGAGGTGAGGAGTGAAATGGGTGAAAGGGGTCAAAAGGTGTAAATTTCCAGTCATAAAATAAGTTATGGGGACAAAATGTACACAGGGTGACTATAGTTAATAATACTCTGTTGCATATTTGAAAGTTACTAGGAGGGTAGATCTTAAAATTTCTTATCACAAGAAAAAATGTAAATATGTATGGAGACAGATGTTAACTAGACTTATTGTGGTGCACACTTCACAATATATACGAATATCAAATCATGTTGCACACTTGAAACTAATATCATGTTATATGCCAATTACAATAAATTTAAAAAAATAAAAAAAATGATGAATGTAAAAGAGCTTTGTAGTTTAAAAAGAATCATTATAAACTTCATTAGCCACTTCCTGAGAAACTATCTTGTAACATAAATGCCTTTGGAGGCTTGGCACACTAACTTTTTGTTATTGTTAATCCTCACCCGAGGATATTTTTTCATTTTTAGGGAGAATGGAATAGAGAGGGAAAGACAGAGAGAAACATCGATATGAGAGAAACACATTGATTGATTGTCTCCTGCAAGCGCCCTGACCAGGGCCGGGGGCATGGAGGAGGCTGCAACCAAGGTACATGCCCTTGACAGGAATCGAACCTGGGACCCTTTAGTCTGCAGGCTGACGCTCTACCCACTGAAGCAAACCGGCTAGGGCTGGCACAATAACTTAATAAGGTTTGGTCTCTAGCCATGAATGGGGATGTTCTTTTTTTAAATAATTACGACCACTTAATTATCAGTTTCTTTGAGATTTGTCTGAAGTAACTAAAAATTATCAGTATGTTTTCTATATTGTTAGTAGTCAAGAAAGAAATGTAGAAAAAGACAAATGAAATATAAAGGCAATTATCCACACTGGGACCCTTCAGTCCACAGGCCAATTTTCTATCCACTGAACCAAACTGGCTAGAGCATATAAATATAAATTACTTATCTCATATTACTATTGCTACATTACCTTTCCTTTGTTTAGTATATGTATGTAATATCCTTGGTCATTCATTTATATTCAAATTTTTTATATGTTTGCTTAAGTGTGTCTTTTATACGCTGCATATAACTAGGTAAATTTTTAAAGCTCATCTTTGAAAGCTTAACATGTTTACATTTATTTAAATTTTTAATGTATTTGGAATTATTTAGGTCATGTTATTTTGTATTTTATAGTTTTTCCTCTGCTTCCCCCCCCTTTTTTCTGCCTTCTACTGTCCCTATCAAATTATCATAATTCTCCTTATTTTCTTGTTGCTTTGGAAGTTATACCTTCTATGCCTGTTCTTTCAGCTTGCCGTTAAAATTTTAACTTTCATGTCTAAATTTATTATGTCTATAGTTCATCTTCCCACCTATTTTATTTTAAATTGTATTTTATTTTCATTTGATTCAAATCTCAGGAAACTATTTATTACCGTAGTTGTTTTTTATTTTATTTTATTGTTTAAAGTATTACAAATAGTAGTACATATATCTCCTTTTTTCCCCCATTGACCTTCCCCCAGCCACCCCTACACCCTGGCACATGCCCTCAACCCACACCCCTAGTGTCTTGTGTCCATTAGTTGTGCTTATATGCATGCATACAAGTGCTTCGGTTGATCTCTTTCCCCCCTCCCCAACACTCCCCAGCCTTCCCGCTGTAATTTGACAGTCTGTTGGATGCTTTACTGCCTCTGTATCTATCTTTTTGTTCATCAGGTTATAATGTTCTTTATTTTCCATAAATGAGTGAGATCATGTGGTATTTTTCTTTCATTGACTGGCTTATTTCACTTAGCATAATGCTCTCCAGTTCCATCCATGCTGCTGCAAATGGTAAGAATTCCTTCTTTTTTTATAGCAGCATAGTATTCCATTGTGTAGATGTACCATAGTTTTCTAATCCACTCATCTGCTGATGGGCATTTAGGCTGTTTCCAAACCTTAGCTATGGTGAATTGTGCTGCTATGAACATAGGGGTGCATATATCCTTTCTGATTGGTGTTTCTAGTTTCTTGGGGTATATTCCTAGAAGTGGGATCACTGGGTCAAATGGGAGTTCCATTTTTAGTTTTATGAGGAAACTCCATATTGTTCTTCACAGTGGCTGTACAAGTCTGCATTCCCACCAGCAGTGCACAAGGGTTCCATTATCTCCGCATCCTCGCCAGCACTTGTCCTTGGTTGATTTGTTGATGATAGCCATTCTGACAGGTGTGAGATGGTACCGCATTGTCGTTTTGATTTTCATCTCTCGGATAATTACTGACTTTGAGCATGTTTTCATATATCTCTTGGCCTTCCTTCTGTCTTCTTTCAAAAAGTATCTATTTAGGTCCGTTGCCCATTTTTTTATTGGATCGTTTATCTTCCTTTTGTTATAGTGTATGAGTTCCCAGTAAATGTTGGAGATTAAACCTTTATCAGTGATAACATTGACAAATATGTTCTCCCATATATTGGGCTTTCTTATTGTTTTGTTGATGGTTTATTTTGCTGTGCAAAAGCTTTTTATTTTGATGTAGTCCCATTTTTTTATTTTCTCTTTAGTTTCCATTGCCCCAGGAGCGCTATCAGTGAGGAAATTGCTTCGGCATATGTCTGAGATTTTGCTGCTGCCTATGGATTCTTCCAGTATTTTTACGGTTTCCTGTCTTATGTTTAAGTCCTGTATCCATTTTGAGTTTATATTTGTGTATGGTGTAAGTTGGCGGTCTAGTTTCATTTTTTTGCATGTTTCTGTCAAATTTTACCAATACCATTTATTGAAGAGACTGTCTTGACTCCATTGTATGTTCATGCCTCCTTTGTCAAATATTAATTGACCATAGTGGTTTTGGTCGATTTCTGGGTTCTCTATTCTATTCCCTTGGTCGATATGTTTGTTCTTGTGCCAGTACCAGGCTGTTTTGAGAACAGTGGCTTTGTAATACAGCTTGAAATCTGGTATTGAGATCCCACCTACTTTGTTCTTCTTTCTCAGGATTGCTGCAGCTATTCGGGGTCTTTTTTTATTCCAGATGAATTTTTGGAGAGTTCTTTCTAGCTCTGTGAAATATATTGTTGTTATTTTAATGGGGAGTGCATTGAATCTATAGATTGCTTTGGGTAGTATGGATATTTTAATGATGTTGATTCTACCAATCCATGAACATGGTATGTTCTTCCATCTGTTTACATCTTCCTCTATCTCTTTTTTCAGTGTCCTGTAGTTTTCTGCATATAGGTCTTTTACCTCCTTAGTTAAGTTTATTCCTAGGTATCTTAATTTTTTAGGTGCGATGGTAAATGGGATTGCTTTTTTAGTTTCTCTTTCTGTAAGTTCACTATTGGTGTATAGAAATGCCATAGATTTCTTGGCGTTAATTTTATATCCTGCTACATTGCCGAATTCATTTATTAAGTCTAATAATATTTTGATGGAGTCTTTAGGCATTTTTAGGTACAATATCATGTCATCTGTGAATAAGAACAGTTTTACTTCTTATTTTCCAATGTGGATGCCTTTTATTTCTTCTTCTTGTCTAATCGCAATGGCTAATACTTCCAGTACTATGTTGAACAGGAGTGGTGAGAGTGGGCATCACTGTCTTGTTTCTGTTCTTAGGGGGAAATGTTCCGTTTTGTGTTGTCCCAAAGTTCCCTTAGGCTCTTCTTCTGGTTTTAGTTTTTGCCCATTCAGTATGATGTTGGCTGTGGGTTAGTCGTATATGGCTTTTATTATGTTGAGGTATGATCCTTCTAGTCCCACCTGGCTGAGAGTTTTTGTCAAGAAAGGGTGTTGGATTTTGTCAAAAGTATTTTCTGCATCAATTGATATGACTATGTGGTTTTTATCTCTCAATTTGTTTATGTGATGTATCACGTTTATTGATTTGCGGATATTGTACAATCCTTGCATCCCTGGGATAAATCCTACTTGTTTCTGGTGTATGATCTTTCTCATGTACTGATGGATCTGATTTGCTAGAATTTTGTTGAGGATTTTGGCATCTATGTTCATGAGGGATATTGGCCTGTAATTATCTTTCATTGTGTTGTTTTTATCTGGTTTTGGTATTAGGGTGATGCTGGCTTCATAGACTGAACTTGGAAATGTTCCTTCCTCTTGAATTTTTTGGAATAGTCTGAGGATAGGTTTTAGTTCTTCCTTGAATGTTTGGTAAAACACCCCTGTGAATCCGTCTGGCCCCAGGCTTTTGTTTGCTGGAAGCTTTTTGATGACTGCTTTCATTTCTTCCACAGTTATTGGCCTATTGAGATGTTTAGATTCTTCCTGATTGAGTTTTGGAAGGTTGTATTTTTCTAGGAATATGTCCATTTCCTCCAGGTTGTCCAGTTTGTTGGAATAGAGTTGTTCATAGTATTTTTTAACAATCCTTTGTATTTCTGTGGGAGTCTGTTGTTATTTCTCCTCTTTCATTTTTTATTTTGTTTATTTGTGTCCTCTCTCTTTGCTTCTTGCTGAGCCTGGCTAGAGGTTCATCAATCTTGTTTATCCTTTCAAAGAACCTGCTCTTGGTTTTGTTGATCTTATGTATTGTTTTTTGTTTGTTTGTTTGTTTTGGTCTCTATTTCATTTATTTCTGCTCTCATCTTTATTATTTCCTTCCTTCTGCTTAACAGGGCTTTTCTTGTTTCTCTCTTTCTAACTCTTAGAGTTGTAGGGTTAGATAATTTATTATGATTGTTTCTTGTTTTTTGCAGTAGGCTTGTAGAGCTATGAACTTCCCTCTCAAGACTGCTTTTGCTGTGTCCCATATATTTTGTTTTGTTTTCATTGTCGTTTGTTGCCATAATGTTTTTTATTTCTTCTTTGATCTCTCTGGTAACCCAGTCATTGTTTAATAGCATGGTATATAGTCTCCAGGTGTTTGATTTTTTTGGATTGTTTTTATTGTAGTTGATTTCCAGTTTTATGCCATTGTGGTCTGAGAAGATGCTTGATATGATTTCTGTCTTCTTGAATTTGAAGAGACTTTGCCTGTGAACCAATATATGGTCTATCTTTGAAAATGACCCATCTGCCCTTGAGAAAAATATATATTCTGTGGTTTTGGGGTGAAATGTTCTGAAGATGTGAATTAATTCCATCTGCTCTAGTGAGTCATTTAGGATTGATATTTCTTTGCTGAGTTTTTGTTTAGAGGATTTGTCCAGAGGTGATAGTGGGGTATTAAAGTCCCCTACTATGATTGTATTATTGTCAATCTCTCCCTTGATATCCTCCAGAAGTTTTCTTATGTATTGGGGTGCTCCTGTATTGGGTGCGCATATGTTTACCAGAATTCTTTCTTCTTGTTTGATTGCTCTCTTTAGTATTAAGAAGTGGCCTTCCTTATCTCTTTTTATGTCCTTCACTTTGAGATCTAATTTGTCAGATATAAGTATTGCTACTCCAGCTTTTTTTTCCATTTCCATGAAAAACCTTTTCCCATCCCTTTACCAACAGTGTGTGTGCATCTTATTTTCTGAGGTGGATTTCCTGTAGACAGCAGATATATATGGGTCATGTTTTCTTATCCACTCAGTTACACTATGTCTTTTGATTGGGGCATTTAATCCATTTACATTTAAAGTTATTACTGATAGGTACTTGTTTGTCGCCATTTTTATTCTTTACCCCTGTGTTCCTTCTTCACTTTCTATTTCTTCTTTTTACAGCAGATCCTTTAGCATTTCTTGCAGTGCTGGTTTGGTGGTAATAAGCTCCCTTAGTCCTTTTTTGTCTGTGAAGCTCCTGATTTCCCCCTCAATTTTGATTGATTGCCTTGTTGGGTACAGTATTCTTGGATTAAGACCCTTCTTTTCATGACTTTGTATATTTCATTCCTTTCCCTTCTGGCCTGTTGTGTTTTTGTTGAGAAATCAGTCATTACTCTAATAGGGGATCCTTTGTAGGTAACTTTTTGTCTCTCTCTGGCTGCTTTTAAGATTCTTACTTTGTCGTTGGTGTTTGCCAATTTAATTATAATGTGCCTTGGCATCAGTCTTTTGTGGTTCGTTTTGTTTAGGACTCTGTGAGCTTCTTGGATTTGGGTGAGTTTTTTCTTCCCTATATCAGGGAAGTTTTCTGTCATTATTTCTTCAAACAGGTTTTCTATTCCTTGCTTAGTTTTCTCTCCTTCTGACACCCCTATTATGTGGATGTTGTTTCATTTCATGTTGTCCCAAAGTTCCCTTAGGCTCTCCTCCTGTTTTTTAAGTTTTTTTTCTAGAAGCTGCTCTGCTTGGGTATTTTTTCCTACCTTATCTTCTAGCTCACTGATGCAGTCCTCTGCTTCTTCTAGTCTACTGTTGATTATTTTTATTGAGTTCTTTATAGCAGTGATGTCATTTTTCATTTCTTCTTGGTTCTTCATTTCCTCGTGGTTCTTACACATATTGTTGAATTTGTCTTCCATTCTTTTCAACCACCTTATGACCATTTCTCTGAATTCTTTCTCTGACAATGCTTGCATCCATTTCGTTTACTTCCTTTTCTGGTGATTTCTCCTTTTCTTTCATATGCGGGCTGTTTCTTTGTCTCCCCATGATCTCTCTTCTCTGGATGTTTAGTTATGTAGTTCTCTCTGTCCTGTGTTGGTTTAAAGGCACAAAAACAACACAACAAGGCACAACGCACAAGGCACTGAACACAAATGTGTTCATGATACTAATATCCCCAAATAAAGGTGACCACCGGAGAAAAGAGAATTAGGGGATAAGAAAGAAAGAAGAAAAAAAAGGAGTGTCAAAATGAAATTGAGAAAAGGAAAAAAAAAGCAGGAGAGACAAGAAAGGGAATAAAAAAGAAGAGGGGAAAAACTATTTATATGGGGAGAAAACTCCAATAGAACAGGCAGTAATCCCAACAAATGCAAGTAACAAATACCTAGAGATGAATGCAAACTATGAACAACAACTAATATCCAGTGAGGTAAGGAAAATCAGAAACAAAAAACAACAACAAAAAAAAAAAGGAAAAGCTAAACAATCTCACAAACAAGCATAAAAAATCCAATATAATCAACAATCAAGCAAACAACAACAAAAGGAGAGAAAATAACTTTTGATAGTGAAGCAAGATAAGAGAGGGGTGTGTATGGACTTAGAGCAGAGGATTGAAAATTAGATATTTAAGTAGGATGAATTTTTAACAGGGGGTAAAAAGAAGGAATAGGGGAAATCTAAAGTAGGAATAGTGAAAGAGAAACAGGACAACAAAAGGGGAAAATTGAGGAAGAGAGTGTTGGCATAAAGGTAAAGTTGAGATAGAGTAAAATGATGCTAAAGGAAAGATGAAAATAGAATGTAGAACACTAATCCCAAAATAAAATAAAGAGAAAATAAAATGACACTTTTAAAAAAAGGTAAAATAGTAGTAATAATACTGATTAAAAATAAAAATGTAGCCGAAACCGGTTTGGCTCAGTGGATAGAGCATCAGCCTGTGGACTGAAAGGTCCCAGGTTCGATTCCGGTTAAGGGCACATACATTGGTTGCAGGCACATCCCCAGTGAGAGGTGTGCAGGAGGCAGCTGATCGATGTTTCTGTCTCATTGATGTTTCTAGTTCTCTATCCCTCTCCCTTCCTCTCTGTAAAAAATCAATAAAATATATAAAAAAATAAAATGTAATAATTAAAAAGGTAAAATCAAGTGAGGAAAAAAGAAAAAAATTAGTTTCTTAGTAAAAGATGAAAAAAAAAGTGCAGGTCATTCACTTCCTCTACTGTTCTGTTTGGCACGCCTGTTTCCTAGTCAGGACAGTGTTGAAGTTCCCTGCGTTCCATTGCTCCTCAGTGTTTCAAGCCACAGTCCTGATTTTCAAGTAGGCAGTACTTCTTTGTTTCTTATATTCCTTTATTTGTGTTTATACAAGATTCAATTTGTGATTCAATCCCTGGGTGGTAGTGTTTCTGGATTGACCTCTAGGTCTATAAGTCCTCTCTAGCTAGTGCTTAGATTTTGTTTTCCCTGTCACACTTAATACTGGTTTGGGGGAATGGACTGCCCCAGAGCTGGTTCTCTGATGGTTATTCCCGCTTTGATCCCCAGGTTCCAGAAAAACAACTTTCCCCTGCAGTCTCTTAGAGTGTCCCCAATTGGGTGATTCTATGTCCTGGGGTTAGTAATCAAAAGCAAGGATTTAAAGAGAAAAAAAAAAAGAAAGAAAACAAATCAGAATAAGTGTGCGAACTCGCGACTTTTACCCTCTGGAGCTGCACGCAAGTCTGTGCAATCTTTCTTTCCCCCTGGCTCTAAGCAGCCGGCACACTGTTAAAATTTTTAGGCTGCCGTTTTGCGCCCAGTTCAGCTATGGGTTGTTTAGAGTTCCCTTCTGTTAGCAGCACTGTGGATCCCTTTCCACATTCGCAGATCATGCTAGCCCCAAGGGCTGCGGATTTTTTGGGGCGCAGACTTCCCTGGATCCTCTAGCTCCCATTGTGCACTTTTTCTCTCTCCTGCCTGGATCACAGACCTCTCCTTTTCCTAGGCGAAATCTGACCTTTCCATGAGAAGGTGCAGAGCTCCTCTGAGTCCGCGTATTCGCGCTGTTTAGGGTCTGGTGTTCCTGGGTTTGCAGCTGTTCCCTGGGTGTTGTTGTTGTAGATTCCCGGGATTTTCAGACTTCCGATAACAGCCACTCTCCCCTCCAAGATGGCGCGGTCTCCATGTCAGAGCCTGTTGCTCCAGGAGGGATTTCTGCAGCAGTGGAGGCTGCCAGGTCAGGGGAACCCCTTCTGGCAATTCCCAACAGTTCCTTGGAGTATAGCTGTCCCTCAACTCACAAATAAACACTCCCTGTGTGACCACACACTCTCCTTTCATTCTCTCACTCATGCACTATCTTGCAGTCTGCCTTCCTGTGGACAGCCATCTTCCCCTTCTGTTACTGTAGTTGTTAATTTTACTGCCCATGTTTATTTTTATTTACCAATATTTTATGAAATTCTTATTTTCTGCATGTATCCATTTTTATTAAAATATATTTTTAAATTTAAGGATAGCTGGTATACAATCTTACAATGATTGTGTTAATTTCAGGTGTACAGCATAGTGACTTGACATTTTTATACCTTACAATGTGATCACCCAACTAATCTTTGCTCACCATTTCTTCTTGTATTCTGCTACTTTATTTTTTGTTTCATTTTCCTCCTTTCAGAATTCTTTTTTTTTTTTTTAGTAACTAATTCATTGAGACTCTATGAGTAAAATCTCAGTCTTAGAATATATAAAAATATATTTATTTTACCCTCACTTTTACAGTTTGTTTAGTTAAATATAGAATTCTAGGTTGGAAAATACTTCCTTTAAAAAAATTGAAGTCATTATTCTATTGTCTAAGGCATCTATTATTGCTGATAAGAAATCTTCCAGTCTAATTATATTTCATTTGAAAAAAATATGTAGTTTCTTTCTGACAGTTTCTAAGATATTTACTATCTTTGATTCTTTGCACTTTACCATAATATGTCTGGGTATAGATTTATTTAATATTTCTGCTCAGGATTCACTGTGACCCTTCAATTTAATGATTCATATGTATCTTATGATTTTTAATTTTGAAAAAGTACCTCTCAAAATATTGCTTCTTACTGATTATCCATATTCTATCCTCCTGGAAATTTTATTTGATATAAATTGGACCTTCTCACCCTATGCACCAGGTCTCTCACCTTCTCTCTTATCTTCCCAATATCTTGTATGATTTCCTCTGTATCTGTCTTCCAAATGCATCAATTATCTTTTCATCTGCATTTACTTACTCTTCAACCCATCCTATATAATAAAAGCCTAATATGCCAAGTCTCCAGTTGGCTGTTCAACCAATCAAAGCATAATATGCTAATGATATGCTAAGGCCACTCAACTGCTCACTATGACGTGCACCGCCCACCAGGGGGGAGAATTTCGACAGGTTGACCAGTTGCTGTGACGTGCACTGACCACCAGGGGGAAGATGCTCCGACCAGTAGGTTAGCTTGATGCTGGAATCCAGGCAATTGGGACTGAGTGAGATGGGCTGGACATGCCCTGGAGCCCTCCCGCAGTCTCTCCCTGGCTGGCCAACCTCCCGCATCCCTCCCTGGCTCTTATGGTGCACTGGTGGGGTCCCTCAGCCTGGCCTGCACTCTCTTGTAATCTGGGACCCCTCAGAGGATGTTGGAGAGGCAGTTTCAGCCCAATTCCCCAGGCCAGGCCGAGGGACCCCACTGGTGCATGAATTCATGCATCGGGCCTCTAGTTATATATATAGTTGTCTTGGGATTCCAATATGCCAGTTCTTTTTCATACTGATCTATTCCTGACTTATGATTTCTATTTATTTAACATTTTAAACAGATTTATTTAAAGTCCCTTTCTGATTAATCTAGTATTTCCAGTTTTTGAGGTGTAAATTTTTCCACATATTACATCTAATCACATTGTCTCAAAGTAGTTCATTTCCTTGGGAAGTCTGTAATTTTTAAACTATGAATTCATTTTCTATAGATGTTTTCCAAGGGAATCCCAAATGCTATCCTATATAATAAGAGCCTAATATGCTAAGTGTCCGACAGTTCGACCAGTCATTGTGACCTGTACTGATCACCAGGGGGCAGACGCTTCGACTGGTAGGTTAGCTTGCTGTTGGGGTCTGACCCATTGGGACTTGGTGAGATGGGTTGGATACGCCCTGGAGCCCTCCTGCGGGGTCCCTCCCCAATCCTGATCATGCACCGGTGGAGTCCCTTGGCCTGGCCTGCACCCTCTTGCAATCCGGGACCCCTCGAGGGATGTCGGAGAGCCAGTTTCAGCCCAATCCCCGCAGGCCAGGCTGAGGGAACCCACCGGTGCATGAAATCCGTGCACTGGGCCTCTAGTAGGTTATAAAAAGCCTCTCTTTAAGACAGTTTCACACTCACCTTTGTCAAGACCTTAGGGGTTTCATTGATTTTGGATCCGATATTAGTGGTAATTCTTTAGCACACTTTCTTCGCCATTTCAGTCATCTGAACTATGAGCATACTTCCATACTGCAGAGTCCTGAGATTCCAAATTTTTCCCACCCATTGTCCAGGGGATACAGGTAGCTTTTTAATACTTTCACACATTAAAGGGCATAATTTCATTGGTCATCCACAACCTTCCAACTTTATTTTAGTTCCACTTCCCATAAATGGACTGGACTTTCCTTTCCGTGTTGTTACTATACTTCAATCTATAATCGTTTAGGCCTTTATCTAGTTTTGAAATGCCCATTAGCAGTTTTAGTTTTTGTTCCTACTCACTACTAATTTTAAATTCCTTTGTTTCTGGCACATAGGTGTTTTTCATTATTGTTTGAAGCTTGGTTACATATTTATATTATTATGATTTCCCTTTATTTTCTATGTTCATTGTGGGTTACAGACTTCAGATACATTTATTGATTCTTTTTGTATTGTTGACATCATTACAGATGTCCCCTACTTGCCCCCCACCTTCACCCATCTCCACCCAACCCTCACCCTTCCATCTCTAGCCATCACCACACTGTTGTATGTGTTCATTGGCTATGCATATCTTTTGTGCATTCTCAATCTGCCAGAAGGACTAGAGGTCAATCCCAAAATAAGAATGATTCAAAAAGCAAGAAGGACATAAAATGACAAAAAGTCTAGTCCAGAGAGATGGCCCCATATAAAATCTGATTTAAAATAAATCACTCTAAGGATATCTTTCCAGAACTAAATTACTTCAGAAATGAACCCAAAATTCAAAACAGTCAACCCAATAGCTAAGAAAGAAACTATAACAATATTTTAAGCTTTACCTGTATTTATTGTAAAATTAAAATTTCTACTTATTCTTCTGATAACTAAAAATAGTACATTTGGAGGGATATGCTACTAAAGAAGCAAATTGATAAGTATACGTTTGTTTATATTTACTTTCACTTTGGTGATACCACAATATTGTTCTAAATTGGGACCAGTATTTTTGACAAGGACCTATGCTAGCATAAATGAAAACCAGCAACAAAAGTAACTAGCTATAAATATTTTTAGAATACTTATATTATGTTAGTGGCAGGCATGACACAAAAATGCAGAATTAAACAGTGACCTTTATATAATAGTGTGCCATAAATATTTCATTAATACTACTACTAATAATAAAGCAACGTACATTGGAAGATGCGTGGCGTGTCTGGTATATTTTCTCTTGTTTGTGGAGAAGTTTCTGGCTGAGGTATAGGAACTCTACAAAAGATGAAATGAGAATAACCAATAGTTACAAAGAGACTTAAATAAAAAAAAATTAATTGGTGCCATTCAGAATTTTTTCTAATTCAATAAATTTAGAAAATATGTAGGTTTATTTTCTTAAAATGATGCATTAAAAATGTAAGGAAAAAGCCGAAACCGGTTTGGCTCAGTGGATAGAGCATCGGCCTGCGGACTCAAGGATCACAGGTTCGATTCCGGTCAAGGGCATGTACCTTGGTTGCGGGCACATCCCCAGTAGGGGGTGTGCAAGAGGCAGCTGATCGATGTTTCTCTCTCATCGATGTTTCTAACTCTCTATCCCTCTCTCTTCCTCTCTGTAAAAAAATCAATAAAATATATTTTTTAAAAAATGTAAGGAAAAATACATTCAAATGTTGAACAAAGATCCATATACTGTATAATAATTCAAATACTGCAATAGGCCGAAACCGGTTTGGCTCAGTGGATAGCGTCGGCCTGCGGACTCAAGGGTCCCAGATTCCGGTCAAGGGCATGTACCTTGGTTGCGGGCACATCCCCAGTTGGGGGTGTGCAAGAGGCAGCTGATCGGTTTCTAACTCTTATCCCTCTCTCTTCCTCTCTGTAAAAAATCAATAAAATATATTAAAAAAACAAATAGAAAATTGAAATATTCTTTTAAGGATTATTCCAGAAAATGAAGTATTCAGTTTTATTAAATATCAACTAAAGATAGATATATATTTCATATGATAGGAATTTAAAAATTAGTTCTATGGCCTATTTTCATGTTTGCTTTGTTCAAATATTCTAGAAAACTATATGGCCTAACTCTCCAATATTTATGCTTTTCTTTCTGCCCCTTTTCCTTTGCTTGATTAACTTTTATCCTTCAAATTTACCTCAGGCATTATCCTATATAATAAAAGCCTCATATGCTAAGTGTTCAGTCATCTGGTGACTGGTCGACTGTTCAACCAATCAAAGCATAATATGCTAATGATATGCTAAAACTGCTCAACCGCTCGCTATGACATGCACTGACCACTAGGGGATAGACAGTCAACTGGTGGACCAGTTGCTATGATCTACACTGACCACCAGGGGGAAGATGCTCCAACTGGTAGGTTAGCTTGCTGCTGGGGTCCAGCTGATCAGGACTGAGAGAGATGGGCTGTACGTGCCCTGGAGCCCTCCCACAGTCCCTCCCCAGCCCCGATCGTGCACTGGTGGGGTCCCTTGGCCTGGCCTTTGCCCTCTCAGAGTCCAGGACCCCTCAGGGGATGTCAGAGAGCCGGTTTCAACCAGATCCCGCAGGCCACTCCCCTCGGGAGGTAGCCAGATGCAGGGCTCACAGCTGGCGAGTGCTGCTGTGGTGATGCGAGCCTCTCCCAATCAGGACTGATTGGGCGCAAGCCCGCAGCAGGTGCAGTGGGGCTGGGATGAGCAGGAGCGGCAGATAGGAGCTGCAGGCAGTGTTGGACTGTGGGTTTCAGCCCAATCCCCACAGGCCACCCTGAGGGACCCCACCGGTGCACAAATTCGTGCACTGGGCCTCTAGTTTCCTATAAGAAGCTATGCTTGATCTCTAGTCAAGGCTCACTGCTCCTTGTGTATGCTCTCATAGCACCATGAAAAATCTTCTATTATAGCATTTATCACACTATATTAAAATTAGTTTATATGTCTGTCTCTTCCATCTGATTCTCTTATAAGTTCTGCTAGAAGTATTACAAAAGTATAAACTTCACTTTATCTATTTTTGTATCTCCACATATTATCTGCTCACTGTTTACTGAACTGAAATGAAATGAATGGAGTAAAGGGGAAGCATTTTATTTTGCAGATGAGGCGAAGCCTGCTTTTATAAGGAAATATTTCCACCTTATGGGTTTTTAGCATATTTCTGTGATCAAATTTTTCTATTGTATTTCCAAAACCAAAAGCATGAAAATCAGAATTGTCATGTTGTAGAATGCCACATAATCAACTAAAGATTGATATATATTTCATATGATAGGAATTTAAAAATTAGTTCTATGGCCTCTTTTATAATGTCTAGTTATTAATGATCTAAAAGGAAGTCATTTTCATGAAAGAAGAATGCATCTATTTAAAACTCTAGCACATAAAAACATTTTATAGTTGTAATTTTTCAATTTTTGTAAGATGGTGTTTCCAAAAATTAGAAAACTGAAAACATCAATTCAGAGAGAAATGTAAATAAATAAAAATAGTTAAACTACACATATTTTGAAATCCATAATAGCATGTATATACTTTTTTTTTCTTTTTTTTTAAAATTTCTTTATTGATTAAGGTGTCACATATTTGTCCTCATCCCCCCATTCCCATCCCCCCCATCCCCACGCATGCCCCAACCCCCTGTTGAACTTAACCGTTGGATAGGCTCATATGCATGCATACAAGTCCTTTGGTTGAACTCTCCCCCTCCCCCCACCCTCCCCTATCCTCCCTCTGAGGCCCGATAGTCCGATCGATGCCTCCTTGCTTCTGGTTCTGTTCTTGTTCCTCAGTCTATGTTGTTCATCATTTCCCCTAGATGAGCGAGATCATATGTCACTAGATATATACTTATGAGAACTGAATGTGAGACGAGCAATAATAGTTATGCTGACAGGCAAATGAATCAGTCTGTAGTGAGTTTCTTTCTGGACCAACAGTTCTTTTGAGACCAAATTTCAATGTCCACCAGTTCCTTATGTGTACATGTCAGCGCTGACCCCTCAGCTCTGGATGGTGGACAAATGGTGGTAACGGAGGTCCGACTCCCTCTGGTTTGGTCTCGGCCGGACCCAGGGGCACGGCTTCACCTGGACTAAGGGGCATGTGGCCTCACCCGGATCTAGGGACACATGGTCTCACCCGGACCCAGGGACGCTTGGCCTCTCCCAGACCCAGGGGCACGTGGCCTCACCCGGGCCTCGGTGCACGAGGCCTCACCTGGATCCAGGGACACATGGTCTCACCCGGACCCAGGGATGCTTGGCCTCTCCCAGACCCAGGGCCACTTGGGCTCACCCGGGCCTAGGTGCACGAGGCCTCATCCGGATCCAGGGACGCATGGTCTCACCCGGACCCAGGGACGCTTGGCCTCTCCCAGACCCAGGGGCACGTGGCCTCACCCGGGCCTAGGTGTACGAGGCCTCACCCGGATCCAGGGACACATGGTCTCACCCGGACCCAGGGACGCTTGGCCTCTCCCAGACCCATGGGCACGTGGCCTCACCCGGGCCTAGGTGCACGAGGCCTCACCCAGATCCAGGGACTCATGGTCTCACCCGGACCCAGGGACGCTTGGCCTCTCCCAGACCCAGGGGCACGTGGCCTCACCCGGGCCTAGGTGCAGGAGGCCTCACCCGGATCCAGTGACACATGGCCTCACCTGGACCCAGGGGCACATGGCCTCTCCCAGACCCAGGGGCGCGTGGCCTCACCCGGACCTAGGTGCTCGAGGCCTTACCCGGATCCGGGGACACATGGTCTCACCCGGACCCAGGGGCGCGTGGCCTCTCCCAAACCCAGGGACGCATGGCCTCACCCGGACCCGGGACCCAGCCTCACCCGGATCCAGGGGCACATGGCCTCACCCGGACCCGGGATCTAGCTTCACCTAGACCCAGGGGCACGTGGCCTCACCCGGACCCAGGGGCGCGTTACCTCTCTCAGACCCCTGGTCGCGTGGTCTCACCCGGATCCAGGGGCGCACGGCCTCACCCGGATTCGGGACCCAGCCTTACCCGGATCCTGGAGCCCACGGCCTCACCCAGACCCAGGGTTCAGATTCACCCGGACCCAGGGGCACATGGCCTCACCCGAACCCGGAATCCAGCTTCACCTGGACCCAGGGGCGTGAGGCCTCACCTAGACCCAGAGGCGTGTGACCACACCTGAGCCCAGAGGCTCACAGCCTCGCCTGGACTCGGGTCTCAGCGGGGTTTCGTCTTCTTGATCCCAATTCCTGTTGGTCAATTCCCTCTCAGCAATTCCTTCGGTCATTTTCTCAGAGCTCCAGGGCGGCTTCCCCAGAACTCGTTGGGCGGCGGGCTCGGCGAGGCTCCGGTGTGCCCGGTGCGCGGCGGCGGGCTGGTCCGGTGTCGCTGCATCGGCCCTTGGGTCTGCAGCGGTGGCCGGTCGCCGAGCGTGCGCACCTGGCCGCTTCAGGGCATTGAGATTCTTGAAGGACTCGGAGGTCAGCAAGCACGGAGTCTCCCACCCCATGTCTCCCAGGGGCTCGTCTGTCCGTGCTCGGCAGCGAGTGGAGCCGTCCCCTCAGCCAGAGACCGCCGGGGGAACTGCGCCGAGCACGTTCCAGGCCGCCATTGTGTCGCCTGAGCCATAGTTCTTAAAGTGTGGACTTTGGGTCACCGGCATCAGCATCATCCCGCGTACCCCTCTCTTTTATTCTAGTTGTAGAGCATCTGCTCAGCCAGCCCCCCGGTGGTTCTGGCTGGTGTCTGCTCTGCTCTCCCGTCGTAGTCTCAATATTGTTGTGGTAGGCAACGATCAGGCTGCCGCCCTATGTCTCCATCTTGGTCCTCCTTTGTACAGTTAAGTCTTGATTGTTGTTGGTGTCACTGGGAGGAATTGTCCTCCAGGCCAATTGGCCGTGAGGACCCTCTTTGTCTATATAGGAAGAGTTGCTGTGCAGGAGACATGTTTATGGGCTGGGTCTTGATGCAGCAATGCCTTGGCGCTCACTGAGTCTGCCTCTAGAATGCCTCCCTTATGCGAGTGGTTGAAATCTGGTGTCATCTCACACCAACCACTAGATGCCCTCGTTTCTGGGTCTCCAATGTAGTGTGGGTCAGCCACTACCTGAGGCACTCAGCAGGAAAAAGCTTCTGCTCAGCTTGGCTGGGGCGGAGCTACAGGGTGGAGCCTACAACCTTGGCTTCCTGTCAGCCCCGCCCTAAGAGGCTCCTGCCTCTGTGTCCCTCTGTATTCCTTGCAAACACCTCTGAGAGAAACGCGCCCTGGAGTTTCGCCCACTGCCAAACAGTCCAGTCCCTCCCCTAATGAATCTGGACTCCCAGATTCTCGCCTGGAACTGGGTTTCAGTGTAGTTGGAACTGGGTCTCAGCACAGTCTGGCGCCCCTGTCTCCTTCCCAGCAGGGCCACCCAGTGGCGCAGGCAAAAGTCCGTCCTCTGCAGGCCTTCCCGTGCGCGCGTCTGGAGCCGCCGCTCCTCTGTGCCTCCGCCACCACAGCCCAAATTCATTCCCCCAGCGTGCGCCTGGCTTCCCAGGGTTTCGCCCGGAACTGGGGTTCAGTGCAGTCGGAACTGGGGTTCAGCACGGTCCTGAGGTTATGTCTCCTTCCCGCTAGGGCAGTTCAGTTGCACAGGCAACAGTCCGTCCTTTGCGCCCCTTCCCGTGCGCGCCTCTGGAGCTCTGCCTTCCACCGCTCCTCTGTGCCTGCGCCCCACAGCCCAGATTCATTCCCCCAGCCTGCGCCTGGCTTCCCAGGGTTTCGCCCGGAACTGGCGCTCAGTGCAGTCGGTGCCGGCGCTCAGCGCAATCCGGAGCCTTTATCTCCTTCCTGCCAGTGAACGCCTGCCAGGCCTTCAGCCGCCCCTTCCTCTCAGGCTCCATCCTCCCCGCAGGCGCGCGTGCTCCTGTCTCCGCCCGTTTCTCCATACCTCAGGCTTTTACGGCTCCCCCGATTGTCCCCGTGGCCTTCTCCTTCCCCCCAGCTGTGGGCATTTCAGTCCGCCAGCTCTCCTGTGGTTCTGGATGATGTCCGTTCTGACCTCTAGTTGTGCCTTTGAAATTGTTGTGCCTGGCTGCAGGTTAGGTGTTTAACCTATGCCGCCATCTTGGTTTCTCCGCATGTATATACTTTTTAATACATGTGATTAAAAATAATATATTCATCTGAAATAAATTGGAAGAAATAGTTCCCAATCTGAAACAGCACAATGATAGTGTACAGAATTTTACAAAGTGGCTTAGGAGATTTTTACTGGAATATGTAGTCATTTGTTTGTATGACTTAAATGTCTTAAAGATGCTAAATGACAGAATGGAGTATAAAATGTCTATGGGAATCAACTGAGGAAATTGTAGAAAGAGAGATAAACATGAAAAGATAAATATTGAAGGATAACTGAGCACAGATAAGAAGGAAAAAGAAGAGAAGATAAAGACACATATGATGAGTAGTGGCAAAATATAAAAATTATGTCAAAAGCTCTAAGTTTTACTCTAATCTTGCTCTTTCACTAACATATTGACCTTAGATAAAAGTCATATAGATTCTATTACATATCATTCCCTAATTTATATAACAAGATTATAATTAACCTATACTAATAATAGAGGAATATGCAAATTGGCTGGGATGCTGTCACATAATGACCAATCAGGATGGGGGCGGGGCCGTGGAGGAGAGCTTTCAACACACCTGCGCCGGTGGTCTGAAGGGTGTGGAGAGAAAGGGAGAGCAGATAGCCAATTAGGGGGATCAGGCCAGGAGGGGAGTGCAGATAGGCAGTTAGGGGGATCAGGCCAGGAGGGAAGAGCAGATAGGCAGTTAGGGCGATCAGGCCAGGAGGGGAGAGCAGATATGCAGTTGGGGGATCAGGGCGGTAGCAGAGAGCAGATAGGAAGTTAGGGGGATCAGGCTGGCAGGGGGTAGCAGTTAGGCAGTAAGGGCAATCAGGCCAGGAGGGGAGAGCAGTTAGGGGGATCAGGCTGGCAGAGGCGAGCAGTTAGGACCATCAGGCAGGCAGGCAGGTGAGTGGTTAGGAGCCAGTGGTTCCGGATTGTGATAGGGATTCCATATTGGAAAGGGTGCAGGCGGGGCTGAGAAACTGCCCCCCCACATGAACGAATTTCATGCACCAGGCCTCTAGTATTATTATAGTCTTATAAAGTATCTTTCAAGCAAAGAAATTAAAAGTACTTAATATACATACATGCATGCTTAATTACCATTTTTATCCTTTCTGAATCTTAGATTCCTCATCTACAAAATTGAGATAATTATCTTGTGCCTCCCTCACAGGGATATTGAGCATCAGATGAGGTAATGGAAGTAATCTTATCAGTAGGATGAAATGAAGAAGTTTTAATGTCCCATTTATTATATTTATTTCTCAGTGCTAACTTTTTGAATGAGTTGATGGATTTTTACACATTTTATCTAAAAGAGAGTACCATGATTTACTACCATCCTATATAATAAAAGGGTAATATACAAATTCACCCTAATGGCAGAACAACCAGGAATGACCGGTTGCTATGACATGTACTGACCATCACGGGGCAGATGCTTAATGCAGGAGCTGCCCCCTGGTGGTCAGTGCACTTCCACAGGGGGAGTGCCACTCAGCCAGAAGCTGGCTCATAGCTGGCCAGTGCAGTGGTGGTGGCGGGAGCCTCTCCTGCCTCCGTGGAAGCGCTAAGGATGTCCGACTAATGGCTTAGGCCCACTCCTGGGCTGCCAGAGGGTGTAGGCTGGGCTGAGGGACCCCCCATGAGTGCACAAATTTTCATTCACTCGGCCTTTAGTTTGGAATAAAATGTTGGTTGATACAAGCTCTTAAATGGTCATATTTACTACTAGAGGCCCGGTGTACAAATTTGTGCATGGGTAGAGTCCCTAGGCCTGGCCAGCGATCAGGGCCAATCAGGTTCCCACCTTCCTGCCTCCCTGCCTCCCTCTTCCCTTGCTCCCTCAGTGCCCTGCCGCCACCGCTGGTCGCCTGCCATGTTCTGCACTGACCCCTGGTGATCAATGCATGTCATAGCAAGCGATCAAACTCCTAGCCTCATGGTCAAACTCCTGAGGGGACACTTTGCATAGTAGCCATATATATATATATATATATATATATATATATATATATATATAATTGTACCAACAGAAGCAGACCAACAGGTGACCCAGAAATTGGAGTTGGCAGTCCAGGATTTATTATTATTTAAAAAAATATGTCTATTGATTTCAGAGAGGAAGGTAGAGGGAGAGAGAGATAGAAACATCCATGATGAGAGAGAACCATTGATTGGCCAACTCCTGCATGCCCCACACTGGGGATCGTGCCCACAACCTGGGCATGTGCCCTGACCAGGAATTGAACCATGACCTCCTGGTTCACAGGTTGATGCTCAACCACTAAGCCATGCTGGCTGGGTAGCAGGCCAGGATTTACAATACAATGATTAATATGTTCAAGAAACAGAGGGAAAAATGGACAAAACAGATACAGTCTCAAAAGAGAGGGGTGGGGAGAGAAAGAAACATCAATTGGTTGCTTCTTGCACTGGCCCCAACCAGGGTTGGGGAGCAAACCCACAACCCAGGTATGTGACCTTGACTGGGAATCTAACCCATGACCTTTCCATGCTTGGCCGATGCTCTAACGACTGAACCACACTGGTCAGGGCTCTTTTTTTCATTAGTATTGATTCTTTTCTACAATATTATTTTTTCAATATTATATTTTAATAGTAATTCACATTGCTGCATGTAGCTGCAGTTCATTCTTATTTTTGAAAATGTTTTCATTGATTTTTGAGGGAGAGAGAGAGAGAGAAACAGATGTGAAAGACAAACATCTATCATTTATTTGCCTCCTGCACAAACACTGATTAGGTATCAAACCCACAACCTGAGCATGTGCTCTGACTGGGAATCGAACTGGTGATCTTTCAGTACATGGGACAACAACTAACTGAGCCACACTGACCAGGGCAAGTTTATTCATTTTAATTGCATTGTAGTGCTCTCTTGTATGAATATACCACAATTAATTTATCCATTTCACTGTTGATGGATAATGGATGGGTTCCTATAAATAGCTGTTAAGGATCTATATATAAAAAACCCTAGTATGCAAATAGACCGAACAGCGGAACAACCAACCAAACAACCAGTCACTATAATGTGCGTTGACCATTAGGGGGCGTGTGCACGGAACATGGTGGGCATCGGCCGTGTTGGGATGGTGAGCAGGGGCGCCAGACCAAGGTAGCTGTCATTGGGGCGAGCCTCTGGTGGCTACTGAAAATTCTCTGCTCCCACACACCATGGTCACACCATGGTCCTGCCGGGTGCTGGCACCTGCTGCCAGCGCCAGAGCAGCTTGCACCTGCTGATGGCGCGAAGCGATTGGGGCTGGCGCTGTCAGCGCGTGGGAGCAGTGGTGGCGGGTGTGGGGCTGCCAGCAGACAGGGGACCAAGGGCTGTGGTGGGAGGAGCTGGGTGGGGGTGCAGAGGATGGGCCGAGACCTGCCCCTGTGCCCACCGTAGCCTCGTGGCCCACAGTTCTTTTCAAGGTGCACGAATTTGTGCACTGTGCCCCTCATTTATATATATAAAGGCCTAAGCGACTGTTCAACTGGTCAACCGTTCGACTGTTCACCATAATGTACAACTGGCCACCAGGGGGCAGACACTTAACACAGAATCTGCCCCCTGGTGGTCAGTGTGCTTCCACAGTAGGAGCGCCATTCAGCTGACCGAGGGGCGCCAGACACAGGGCTCACGGCTGGCCGCCACAGCCCAGAGACCACAGTGAGCCAACTGAGTGGTGGCAGGTGCAGCGGGGCCAGGATGAGCAGGAGCAGCTGGCAGGAGCAGCAAATGGCGTCAGATTGCTGATTTCAGCCCAATCCCCACAGGCCATGCTGAGGGACCCCACTGGTGCACGAATCCGTGCACTGGGCCTCTACTAATGTAATATTTTAATGAATATGGTGAATATGGACAAGAGTTTCTCAAGGATGTACTTAATTTTTATTTTTACTTTCCTTAGCTGTTAAATTGTTTTTGTTTTTTTTTGGCATGAAAATATTATTGAAATACATGTCTTTGTTACATGCCATATAATAGAATGTCTGACATTTAAAATGTAGAAATTGAGAGGTAGGGATGTTTTTAGACAAAGAAAAATGAAATATATTATCAACAAGCTACATTGAAATAAATGCTGAGAGGAAATTTTCAGTCAGAAAGAAAATGATCCCAGAATGAAGCATGGAAATACAGGTAGGAATGAAGAGAACCTAAAAAAGAAGATATGGGCAAATATAAATAAATGCTGACCATACAAGAAAGACAATACTAAAAATGTATTATGGAATTTAAAATATATGTACAATTAAAATGTAAGACAAAAATAATAAAATGGGGATAAATCGAGTTGACATGTTCTAGCATTATCAGGAAAATAGTAAAATAATTTTTTTAATCCTCACCAGAGGATATTTTTCCATTGATTTTTAGAGAGAATGGAAGGGAGAGGGAGAGCCAGAGAAAAACACTGATGTGAGAGAGACAGATTGATTGGTTGCCTCCCACATGCCCTGAACCAGGGCCAGGAGCGTGCAACTGAGGTACGTGCCCTTGACTGGAATCAAACCTGGGACCCTTTTTAGTCCACAGGCAGACACTCTAACCTCTGAGCCAAAGTGGCTAAGGCTGTATTTAGCTATAATAAGTTAAGTGTTCAGGTTATAACTTATAGGGTAACCACTAAATAATATGCAACTATCAAAAAGGGGGAAATTGAATAATTAAAACTTTTTGATTAAGCAAACAGTATGAAGATTGATAGACAAATATATCATTAATTCCAGTAAAAGTGAATAAAAAATATACTCTAAGTAAAAGACTAAGATTCTCACATTAGTTAAAAACAAACAAACAACTATATGCAGTTTAAAAGTGACAACCTTGCCCTGGCTGGGTGGGTAAGTTGGTTGGAGTGTCATCCCATATGCCAAAAGGTTGTGGGTTCAATTCCTGGTGAGGGCACATGTCTATATTGCATGTTCAATCCCCAGTTGGGGTGCATATGGGAGGCAACTGATCGATGCTTCTCTCACATAGATGTCTCTCTCTCTCTCTCTCTCTCTCTCTCTCTCTTTCTCTCTCTCTCTTCTTCTTCTTCTTCTTTCTCTAAAAAAATCAATAAACATACCCTTAGGTGAGGAATAAAAAAGAAAAAGTGACAACATCAAATATGAGGGCATAGAAAGGTCCAAAGTAATGTGGATAGAATCTACATACTGTGTAAGGATTAAACAAAAGAAAATTGGTATAAGTAATTTAGTACTACACAAAGTAGACTTTAAGGTAGAAAGCATTGAGAAAGATTTAAAAAAAATTCATAGTAACGAAGGGGTCAATCTATCAGAAAGGCATCACAATCCTAAATCTATATGTATCCAGTTATACTACTTCAACATATTTGTAGCAAAAAATTGACAGAACTAAAAGGAGAAATAAATCATCAGTTATGTTAGAAGATGTTAACAGTGTTACCTGTCTCAATTAGCTGATAGAAAAAGCAGAGGATATAAAAGATGTAATCAGAGAGGGAACCAAGATGGCAGTGTAGGTAAATGCAGGTACTTACATCCTCCTACAACCACATAAAAATTACAACTAAAATACAGAACAACCACCATTCAGATCCACCTGGAATCTGGCTGAATGGAAGTACTACAACTAGAGAATTAAAGAAGAAAGCAAATTGAGACTGGTAAAAGGGGTGAAGGCTGGTCTCCCACCTATGTGTGGCGTGTTTTTAATTGGGAGGGATATTGTGGCTGAGGAGGACTCCCAGGTAGAGTAAGGGGTTCCAGCCCCACACCAGGCCCCCCAGCCAAGGATTCCAGTGTTGGGAAGAGAAGTCCCTGTAACTTTGGGCTGTTAAAACCAGTGGGGATTGTGGCCCAGTGACATGGAGGCTACTGGAGTTCCAGGCAGTTCCTCTTAAAGGACCCATGCAAGGACTTACTTGGACTCACTCCCTCTGAACTCCAGTGCTAGAGCATCAGCTTGAATGGATCCAGGGACATACAAGGAGGAACTATATTGTCTGGCATCAGGGAAAGAACTCTGGGGCAGCTTTCTCCCAGACAAAAGTGCTGGGACCTCACCTCCACAGAGCTGACTGGCAGGGATCATATCTGAGTCTCCATCAACCTGGCCAACACTTTTCACTCCACCCTGGTGATTCCCTGAGATCCTGCCCCATGCAGTTTGCAGCTCCACCTAAGCTGTTTGCAGTGTATTTTCCATATGAATGGACTGTTCTGGCTCAGACTTCACTTTCCTAAAATCTCTCAAACATGCAGAAGCTGGTGTCACATGCCCCATTCCTCTCAATAAGAGGCCCCAGGCCCAGAATTATCAGCAGCTTGACAAGGTTCACAGCCTGGCCTTTTCTGGGAACCTCCTAGCCCAACACAAGTAGAAGCCATCTGTAGATTGCTCTTTAGCTTGGCAGGGCACAGGCAGTGGCTGACTTTTCACCGCCCAAAGGCCCCAGAGTCAGTGCACCCAGTGGACAGCTTCAGACCACACCAGATTACAACTCTACAACATCCATGAGTGACATGCCCAAGGGGCAGACTCAGTGAGCACCAAAGCCCCACTAAAGCAAGTTCTGCTCCATAGGAGTATCTTGCACAGCAGCTCTTCCACTGTAGTCGCAGCGGGTCCTCATATCCAATTGGCCTGGGGGGGGATCAATTCCTCCAAGTGATGCCAACAGCAATCAAGGCTCAACAACAACAAGACTGTGCACACAGCCCACACAGGGTCACACCTAGAGTTCCCAGTTCAGGTGACTGGGGAGGCTGAGCCACTGGGCCCTACAGGATGCCTACTATACAAAGCTACTCTACCAATTCTAGGAGACATAGCAGCTCTACCTAATACATAGAAACTAATACAGGGAAGCAGCCAAAATGCAGAGACAAAGAAACATGTCACAAATGAAAGAAGAAATCTCCAGAAAAAAAAATGAAATGGAAACAAGCAAACTACTAGATATAGAGTTCAAAACAATGGTTATAAGGATGCTCAAGGAACTTAGTAAGAATTTCAAGGAAATTCGTGAGTACATAAAAAATACGAAAAAGGACCAGTCAGAAATAAAGGATACACTAACTGAAATAAAGAATAATTTATAAGGGATCAACAATAGAGTAGAGGAAGCCGAGAATCAAATCAACAATTTGAATATGAGGAAGCAAAAAACTCCCAATCAAAAGAGCAAAAAGAAAAAAGAACAAAAAATATGGCCCTAGCTGGTTTGGCTCAGTGGATAGAGTGTCAGCCTGCAGACTGAAGGGTCCTGGGTTAGATTCTGGTCAAGGGCACATGGCAGGGTTGCAGGCACATTCCAGGGTTGCATGCTCAATCCCAAGTTGGGGGCATGCAGGAGGCAGCCTATCAGTGGTTCTCTCTCATCATTGATGTTTGTATCTCTCTATCCCTCTCCCTTCCTCTCTGAAATCAATAAAAACATATTTTAAAAAAGAATAAAAATATGAAGATAGTGTAAGGAGCCTCTGGGACAACTTCAAGCATACCAACATTTGTATCATGGGGGTGCTGGAAGGAGAAGAGAAAGAGCAAGAAACTGAAAACATATTTGAGGAAATAATGACAGAAAACTTCCCCCACCTGGTGAAAGAAATAGACATACAAGTATAGGAAGCCCAGAGAATCCTAAACAAGATGAATTCAAAGAGGCCCAAACCAAGACACATCATAATTAAAATGCCAAAGGTTAAAGACAAAGAGAATCTTAAAAGCAGCAAGAGAAAAGCAGTTAGTTACCTACAAGGGAGATCCCATATGGCTGTCAGCTGATTTATCAACAGAAACTTTGCAGGGCAGAAGGGAGTAGCAAGAAATATTCAAAGCGATGAAAAGCAAGGACCTACAACCAGCAAAGCTGTCATTGAGAATTGAAGGTCAGATAAAGAGCTTCACAGACAAGAAAAAGCTAAAGGATTTCATTACTGCCAAATCAGCATTATATGAAATGTTGAAGCATGTTCTTTAAAAAGAGGAGGAGGAAGAAGAAGAAACCGGAAATATGAACAATAAAATGGCAATAAATACATACCTATGAACAATTAAATCTAAAAATCAAAATGAACAGGGAATCGAATGAACAAAATAAACTGATGAATAAAATAGCACCAGATGCATGGAAACATGGAACAGACTAATGAATCTCAGAGGGAAGGGGGAGGGAGGCAGGAAGAGATTAACCAAAGAATTTATATGCATACTAGAGGCCTGGTGCATGAATTCTTGCACAGGGGAAGGATTGGGGGAGGGACCGTGGGAGGTTGGCCACTAGCCCCGAGGAGGGAGCCGGCCTTCGGCCCTCCTGGGAAAGGGGCCTTGTCCGCTGCCACCCACCCCCAGTTCCCTGTCTCAGCCCTGGGTCCGAAGGCCCCGCGGGGTCGAGAGAGGAGGTGATGGTTTCTGGGCTGGTTGCAGAAGGAACACACTGACGCCAGATGCCAATGTTGCCATCAGCACCCCGCCACCGTGCAGTTCCCCCTCTTCTCCCTCCTCCTTCCCTCACTGCAGCAGTGGACAGGTGGCACCTGGGGAAGAGAGAGGATGGGAGCAAGACAAACCCTTGTATTGAGGGCTGACTTTCAATAGATCACAGCAAGGGAGCTGCTCTACTACATATGAAACCCCAACCCAGAAGCAGGTCATCTACGAATGGTTTAGCACTAGGGGCTGATGGGGGCCAGCCAGAGGGAGGAGCTGCAAGAGGTTGGCTGTGGAAGCACACTGACTACCAGGGGGCAGCTCCTGCATTGAGCGATTGAGCGTCTGCCCGGTGGTGGTCAGTGCGCATCATAGCAACTGGTCAACCAGTCATTCTGGTTGTTTGGTCATAATGGTCACTTAGGCTTATATATATATATATATATATATATATGTATGTATTACCCATGGACATAGACAATAGGGTGGTAAAGGCCTGGGGTGGGGTGGGATTCTGGTGGAACAGGGCAATAGGGAGTAAAAGGAGGGGCATCTGTAACACTGTCAACAATAAAGATATTAAAAAATATGTAATCAACACAATTAGTATACTTAGACCTAACTGACATGTATAGAACACTACACTCAAGGATGATGGGATTCACATTATTTTTGAGTGCATATGAAAACGGATTTTCCAAAATTGACCACATGTACAATTTAAGAAAAGCCTTTCAACACATTTCAAATAATTAAAATAGTTCAGAATATTTTCTCTTTCCAGAGTGAAGATAAGCTGAATTAAATTTAAGAAATGCAACTAGACTTTCTCAAGTGATTGGAAATTAAATGATTTGAGTCTGAAAAGAATCACATTGAAAACCAAAAAATGTTTGAACTAACGGAGAATGAAGTAGGAGGTAGCTAAAGCAGTGCATGGAGAAAAATGTATAGCATATATGCATATATTAGAAAGGAAGAACCCAAAATCAATGATTTAATTTTCTAGCTCAAGTCGCCAGATACAAGCTCAGTATACAACCCCAAATTGAGCCTGATTGGACATAGCTATTATAAAAGATTAGTGTTAATTAAAAAATTAACACTAAAAAAATCTAAATGATTCTGTACTCCACCGTCTTTATTTGTTTCTCAGTTTTGCTGCTACTGCAAAGAAACCAAAATTGTTAATCATATACAATTCATAATGGAGAAGTTTATGTAGAAAAGATCCATGCTTAAACAACTGATGAACAAATTATTTCAAATTAAATACATTTATAGTATTTTAAGTTAAAATATAATGCATACATAAATTAAAATGTTTATTTTGGGGTTACTTCCCATTTTAAATTAATTTTCAATCAGTTCATGCTGAGCAAGGCAGATGTGAACTTATTTGGAGATAGGGTCACTGAAGATGTAATTAGTTAAGTTGAAGTCATACTGGAGTAGGGTGGGCCCCTAATCTAATATGACAGATGTTCTTATAAAAAAGGGATATTTGAACACAGATACAGATTGTGGTGATGTTTCTACAAGCCCAGGAATGCTAAAGATTGCCAGCAAACCACCAGATGCTAGAGGAGAGGCATGGGGCAGATTCTTCCTTACAGCCCTCAAAAGGAACCAACCCTGCTGATACCTTGATCTTAGAGTTGTAGCTTAAAGAACTGTGGGACAATAATTTCCTGTTGTTGAAGCCACACAACTTGTGGTACTTTGTCATAGCAGCCCTAGAAAACTATTACAGATTTCAGTATCAGGAAGTAGGGTGCTGCTGTAACAAATAATTAAAAATGTGGAGGTGGCTTTAGAATTAGGTATTAAGTAGAGGCTGAAAGAGTTTTGAGATGCATTAACAGAATAAGCTTCGACTGCTTTGAAGAGATTGTTGCTAGAAATATGGATTTTGAAGGAGAATCTGTCGAAGGCTCAGAAAGAAAAGAAGAAAGCTGTAGACAAAGCTTCTGTTTCTTAGGGAAAACACATATTGTCATGAACAGAATGTTGCTAGAAATATGAATGTAAATGGTGCTTCTGGCAAGGTCTCAGAAAGAAAGAATGTCTTATTTGAAACTGGATGAAAGGTGATCCTTGTTAAAAAATAGCGGAGGACTTGGCTAAATTGTGTTTTGTTGGATAGAAAGTGAAACTTGTATGCAATGAACTTGCATATTTAGCTGAACTTACAAAGTGTTGAAGGCACAACTTGGTTTTTCCTTGCTGCTTATAGTAAAATACGAGAGGGTAGAGACATTTGAAAAGAGAATAGTTAAGAAAAAAGAAACCACACTTCAATACTTGGGAAATTCTCAGCCTACTCAATTTCAAAAAATGAGAAAGTTTGCTCTGGATAGAACACCAAGGGTATTGTTGGCTAACCATTTGCCCAACACATTAGGTTTGTGACCTGTGGGCCCAATCAACTATCTCAGTTGGCATGCTGTTAGCTTAGACTAAAGGGGTATAGGTGAGAGGAAATGAAGAAAGGCTGCTGGGTTTTTTGAATTCTAAAGTCAGGAAATGACCTGATAGAGACATCCAGCTGTGACCACGTGTTATTCTTTTTTAAAAAGGGAAGAATAACCCTGAGGGTAAGGCCTTTTCTTTATGAAGGCAGAGCCATCACCTCAGTTCCAGAGTACAGAGCCAGCTACCACTCAGGCTGCCATCTGGTGAGCCCAGAGGACATAGTATCATGCCAGACAGGATAATTCTGGAACCTTAAAATCAAGTGGAACTGATCCTTCTAGGTTTCAAACTTACTTGTGACCCATGATCCTTTTCTTCCTTCCAATTTCTTCCTTTTGGAATGCTTATCCCACCAATTATATTTTGGACAGATAATGTGTAGTTTCACATAGGAAATAATTTTGCCCGAGGATGAATCACCCTGCATCTCATCCACACATGATTTAGATCAGGGGTCCTCAAACTTTTTAAACAGGGGGCTAGTTCACTGTCCCTCAGACCATTGGAGGGTCAGACTATAGTTTTTTTAAAAAAACTATGAACAAATTCCTATGCACACTGCACATATCTTATTTTGAAGTAAAAAAACAAAACGGCAAAAACACCCGCATGTGGCCCGCGGGCTGTAGTTTGAGGACGCCTGATTTAGATGATATTTAGATGAGATTTTGAATTTAGTCGATGTTGGTATGGGTTAAGACATTTGGGGATGTTGTGACGGGCTGAATGTATTTTGCATTGTGAGGACATAAATTTTTAGGGGCCAGAGGACAGACTACTAATATGTAACTGTCTTCAAGGACAGTGAGAATGTGACATTTGGAAATAGGGTCATTGAAGATGGAGTTGGTTAAGATAATATAATATTGGAGTAGACCAGTACCCCAGAGAGGATCCGTAATCCAATGTGCATAGTGTCCTGATAAAAAGTGGAAATCTGGACACAAATTTACACATAGGGCGAATGCCAGGTGAAGATCAAGGCACAGATTGAGGTGATTCTTTTATAAGCTAAGAAATACCAAATATTACCAGTAAACTACCAGAAGCTAGGTGAGAATCATGGAACAGATTCTACCTTATATCTCTCATAATGAATTCACCCCACCAATGCCTTGATTTTGTACTTTGGCAGCCCTAGAAAACTAATACAGCTTCTAGTACAATTATTCATTTTACAGGATAGGAAGAAATCCCCCCCCCCCCAAAAAAAAACAACAACAACAACACATCTAATAGGTTATGCATATACTTAATACAAATGACTTACAGTTTGGCAAATGGCCCTTGCAGAATCCTTTTTTTCTTGGGAGGGCTCAAACTTGTACATGTAGTTTGAGAACTCATAGAACCATCATCTTGTTTACCATCTAGTTCCTGACTTTGACTTTCTTTTATTGCTGTTTGGGATGCTGAGGGTTGGTTAACATTCTGAAACCAAAAGTTTAGAGAAAACATTTAAAACTAATTCATTGAAATTATTTATCTTAAAAGTCTACAATTTTAGTTTACCCATTTTTCATAATCTTAAGAGTTGTGACAAAATGTTGAAAACATAATAGTGCTTTTATAAAGATGATTTATCCTAATCCATCTATTAAAATATTTTTAAAAGGAAAATAAACAAAAATCCTTCTTATATTAGTACTAGAGGCCCAGTGCATGATTGAATCATGCACGTGTAGGGTCCCCTACACACTTTTGCTTTTCGCGGTAGAGCTGGGTGCCTGTCCGCTGGAGGCTTCTGAAAGGCCTGGTGCCAGAGCAGACAGGCACCCAGCTCCCACGCTTTTGATGGTCCGCGGCCGCTGAGGGGGGCTACCCTGCTGTTGAGAGGCGCAGGGGAGGGACTCCCGCCCCCTGCGCCTCTCAATGGCCGCTGAGGGGGGCTGCCGCGGACACCTGGCTACCCTGCCGTTGAGAGGCGCAGCTGGGTGTCCGCGGCAGGCCCCCTCAGCGGCCGTGGATCTGGCCGTTGAGAGGCGCAGGGGGCGGGGACTGCGCCCCCTGCGCCTCTCAACAGCAGGGTAGCCCCCTCAGTGGCAGCGGATCCGTGCCTCTCAATGGCCGGATAGGCCACCCCGAGTCCCGCCGCCCAGCCCCCCACCACCCAATCGTGGGCGTAGGGGAGTGATGGTAATTTACATGTTACTCTATTATTAGATAGGAGGATAGCTGAACAGTTGGATTAGATGTGTATTTCTGTAAGCATAGTAATCCTAGCCAGTTTGGCTCAGTGGATAGAGCGTTGGCCTGCAGACTGAAGGGTCCCGGGTTCAATTCTGGTCAAGGGCACATGCCCAGGTTGCGGTCTTGATCCCAGTAGGGTGTGTGCAGGAGGCAGCTGATCAATAATTCTCTCTCATCATTGATGTTTCTTTCTCTCTCTTCTTCTCCCTTCGTCTCTGAAATCAATAAAAATATATTTAAAATTTTAAAAGGAGCCAAAGACAAATATTTAAACAAATAACTGCAGTTGTGTTCCAATAAAACTTAAAAAAAAAAAGAATAGCAATCCTAGGAATAATTTTTTCAAAAGATAAACTCATGGGAAAATTAACTTTTTGTCTTGATTATGCCTAGATTTCAGAACTGGTGTCTTATACAATCTGGCTAAGACTGACATGCCAGATACAGAGATAAAAACTTCCTGTGGAAGTGTTCCTAAAGTTCTGGTCTTGACAAAAAGTAAGAAAATAATATATAGACATATCTCATTTTATTGTGCTTTGCAGATATTGTGTTTTTTACACATTAAATGTTTGAGGCAACCCTGTGTGGAGCAAATCTACTGACATCATTTTTCCAGTAGGCTCAGATAATGGTTAATATTTTCAGCAATAAAGTATGTTATGAATTAAGGTATGTAAGTTGTTTTTTTAGATATAATGCTATTACACACTTAATAGACTATGGTAGAGTGTAAAAATAACTTTTATATGCACCGAGAAAACAAAAAAATTATGTGACTTGTTTAATTGCAATATTTGCTTTATTGCAGTGATCTGGAACTGAACACACAATATCTCCAAGGATGCCTGTAATCATATATACCACTTGAGAATTTAAATAACAACAATCAAGATAGGCTTAAATTGGTTGAAAGCAAAATCAAGATACCAAATTTGAGGGCCTTGGGAAATATCAGAGGCTATGACCTTCTGCCCAGCCTGCTCCAAAATAAATAAATGACAGAAAAAGGAAACAAAAAATAACGATTTTTTCCCCTCTTGGTTTTACACCATTAAGAATTTTTTTAAAAAAGAATCAATAGGGCTGTTGCGGACGCGGAGACCACGCCATCTTGAGAAACAGAACTGCCTGAGACTCGGATCCTGGCTTCTGACACAAACCAGGACCCTGCAGCCACTGGGGACAGAGAACTGCTATCACAGCTTCAGACCAACAAACAACAAGAATCCAGACGTCCCGGCAGAATTCCGTGAGTCAAAGAGCCTACCCCCTCCCCGCAGGCGCGCAGACAGCGCCATTTTAACTGATAGATCCGCCTCTCGCCCAAGCCGCAGAGCTTTGCGCAGGGACTCGCTCCCCCTCAGGGAATTTGGCGCGTGCGCGAGCGCACAGGAGAGAATCAGCTCCCAGTTGGGGAAATCTGTCAGTGCGCACAGAGGGCACCCCTTCGGAGAATTTGGGGGAATTTGGCTTGCGGGTCACAGCTCTCCCTTCAGGGAATCTTAGTGCTTGCACAGAGGGGCTTTCCCTTTGGGGAATTTGGCGCGCAGGACAGACTCCGCCCCCCTTCCGGGACTCCGGTAGAGTGCACAGAGCCAGCTCACCCTCAGAAAATCAAGAGTGTGCGCCCTAGCCGGTTTGGCTCAGTAGAGAGAGCACACACAGGTCGCAGCTCCACTTCAGGGAATTTGGCATGCCGGACACAGCTGCCTGGGATCCCTGACTCACAGCGCATTCACACTAAGTGCCAGCGACCCCAATTGTTGGTGCATGCACACACAGGGACCCTGAGTCTCAACGAGAAACCGCACAAGGCAACAGAGACTCTGACACTCTAGTCTTGGTGCAGACACAGGGAAACTCTGACTCCTGGCACATGCTAAGGATCTCATTTTCGGCACATACCAACAGTGTGGTGCAGACAGGGCCCCTGAATCTAAGTGTGCACACGAGACCACACGGAACACTGGGGACACTGACCCTGGGCAAGGCTGGTTCCCACCAACCAAAGGCAGCCACACGTCCTAGTGTCAGAGCACTTCAGTGAAACTCGGGTGGAGTGAAGTCCCCACAGCACACGGCCCAGGTCCACGCAAACGGAAGCTTGAGCTTTCTGGTGATAGCCAGAATGGGGAAACGAAATAACTCACAGAGGAAAGAAAATGTGGAGTCGCCAAGAAAGGAAATCAGTGAAACTGAAGCTTGCAACATGACCGAAAAGGAGTTTAGAGTAATGGTCGTGGAATTTATACATCGGATGGATGAGAAAATAAACAACTTATGCAAGAATCAGGAAGAAATGAAAAGTGATATAGCTACAATCAAAAACACCATGGAAAGTTTCAACAGTAGACTACAAGAAGAAGAGGACCGAATTAGTGAGTTAGAAGATCAGGTACAGAAACAAGCTCAATCTCAACAGCAATTGGAGAAAAAAATTAAAAAGCAGGAGGAAAGCCTAAGGAAGCTTCGGGACAACATGAAACGAAGTAACATGCGTATAATAGGGCTGCCAGAAGGACAAGAAGAGCAGCAGGGATTAGAAAATCTATTTGAAGAAATAATGACAGAAAACTTCCCGGATATGGGAAAGATAAAAGTTACGCAAGTACAGAGAGTCCCAAGCAGGATCAACCCCAAAAGACCCACACCAAGACATGTCATAATTTCAATGGCAAATATAAATGATAAAGAGAGAATCTTAAAGGCGGCAAGAGAGAGACAGAGAGTTACCTACAAAGGAACACCCATCAGATTGTCAAATGATTACTCAACAGAAACACAACAAGCTAGAAGTGAATGGACAGAGGTATACAAAGTGTTGCAAAGCAAAGGACTGAATCCAAGAATACTATATCCAGCAAGACTATCAATCAAAATTGAAGGGGAAATCAGGAGCTTTGCAGATAAAAAAAGGCTTAAGGAGTTTATCACCACCAAACCAGCAATGCAAGAATTGCTAAAGGGAATACTGTAAAAAGAAGAAATAAACAGGTAAGAAGGAATATAGACACAAAAATAGATATGACCACAAACAAATACCTTTCAGTAATATCTTTAAATGTAAATGGACTAAATGCTCCAATCAAAAGATATCGAGTAGCTGAATGGATAAAAAAACACGACCCATATATATGCTGTCTACAAGAGACCCACCTCAGAACAAGAGACTCACACAGATTGAAAGTGAAGGGATGGAAAAATATCTTTCAGGCAAATGGAAATGAAAAAAAAGCTGGGGTAGCAATACTTATATCTGACAAAATAGACCTCAAAGTAAATGCCATAACAAGAGATAAAGAAGGCCACTTCATAATACTAAAGGGAGAAATCCAACAAGAAGAAATAATTCTGGTAAACATATACGCTCCCAATATAGGAGCACCCAAATACATAAAAAAACTCCTGGAAGATTTCAAGGGAGAGATTAATAGCAATACAATCATAGTAGGAGACTTTAATACCCCACTATCACCACTGGACAAATCCTCTAAACAAAAAATCAGCAAAGAAACAGCAATCCTAAATGAATCACTAGACCAGATGGAATTAATTGACATCTTTAGAACATTTCACCCCAAAGCCACAGAATATACATTCTTCTCAAGTGCACATGGGTCATTTTCAAAGATAGACCATATGCTGGGTCACAGGCAAAGTCTCTTCAAATTCAAGAAGATAGAAATTATATCAAGCGTCTTCTCAGATCACAGTGGCATAAAACTGGAAATCAACTACAATAAATACAATCCAAAGAAATCAAACACATGGAGACTAAACAGCAGGCTATTAAACCATGACTGGGTCACCAGAGAGATCAAGGAAGAAATAAAAAACATCATGGCAACAAATGACAATGAAAACACAACAATCCAAAATCTATGGGACACAGCGAAAGCAGTCTTGAGAGGGAAGTTCATAGCTCTACAAGCCTATTGCAAAAAACAAGAATCAATGGTAATAAATCACTTAACCCTACAACTCAAAGAGCTAGAAAAAGAGCAGCAAAAAAAGCCCAGTGTAACCAGAAGGAAGGAAATAACAAAGATCAGAGCGGAGATAAATGACATAGAGACCAAAGAAACAATACAAAAGATCAACAAAACCAAGAGCTGGTTCTTTGAAAGGATAAACAAGATTGATGGACCTCTAGCCAGGCTCACCAAGAAGCAAAGAGAGAGGACCCAAATAAACAAAATCAGAAATGAAAGAGGTGAAATAACAACAGACCCCGCTGAGATACAAAGGATTGTTACAAAATACTACGAACAACTCTATTCCAACAAACTGGACAACCTGGAGGAAATGGACATATTCCTAGAAAAATATAACCTTCCAAAAATCAATCAAGAAGAATCTAAAGAGCTCAATAGGCCAATAACTATGGACGAAATTGAAGCAGTCATCAAAAAGCTTCCGGCAAACAAAAGCGCGGGGCCTGATGGCTTCACAGGAGAGTTTTACCAAACATTCAAGGAAGAACTAAAACCTATCCTCCTCAGACTATTCCAAAAAATTCAAGAGGAAGGAACACTTCCAAGCTCCTTCTATGAAGCCAGCATCACCCTAATACCAAAACTAGATAAAGACAACACAATGAAAGAGAATTACAGACCAATATCCCTCATGAACATAGATGCCAAAATCCTCAACAAAATTCTAGCAAATCGGCTCCAGCAGTACATCAGAAAGATCATACACCATGACCAAGTAGGATTTATCCCAGGAATGCAAGGATGGTATAATATCCGCAAATCAATAAACGTGATACATCACATAAACAAATTGAGAGATAAAAATCACATAGTCATATCAATTGATGCAGAAAAAGCATTTGACAAAATCCAACACCCTTTCTTGATAAAAACTCTCAACAAGGTGGGAATAGAAGGCTCATACCTCAACATAATAAAAGCTATATATGAGAAACCCACAGCAAACATCATACTCAATGGACAAAAACTAAAAACATTTCACCTAAGAACAGGAACAAGACAGGGATGCCCACTCTCACCACTCCTGTTTGACATAGTACTGGAAGTATTAGCCATTGCAATTAGACAAGAAGAAGAAATAAAAGGCATCCAAATTGGAAAAGAACAAGTAAAGCTGTCTTTATTTGCAGACGACATGATATTGTACATAAAAAATCCGAAAGACTCCGTCAAAAAACTAATAGACTTAATAAATGAATTTGGCAATGTAGCAGGATACAAAATTAACGCCAAGAAATCTATGGCCTTTCTATACACCAATAGTGAACTTACAGACAGAGAGACTAAAAAGGCAATTCCATTTACCATCGCACCAAAAAAATTAAGATACCTAGGAATAAACTTAACTAAGGAGGTAAAAGACCTGTACACGGAAAACTACAGGACACTGAAAAAAGAGATAGAGGAAGACGTAAACAGATGGAAGAACATACCATGTTCATGGATTGGTAGAATCAACATCATTAAAATGTCCATACTACCCAAAGCAATCTATAGATTCAATGCACTCCCCATTAAAATACCAATGGCATATTTCACAGACCTTGAAAGAACTCTCCAAAAATTCATCTGGAATAAAAAAAGACCCCGAATAGCCACAGCAATCCTGCGAAAGAAGAATAAAGTAGGAGGGATCTCAATACCAGATTTCAAGCTGTATTACAAAGCCACTGTTCTCAAAACAGCCTGGTACTGGCACAAGAACAGACATATAGATCAGTGGAACAGAATAGAGAATCCAGATATTGACCCAAACCACTATGCTCAATTAATATTTGACAAAGGAGGCATGAACATACAATGGAGTCAAGACAGTCTCTTCAATAAATGGTGTTGGGAAAATTGGACAGATACATGCAAAAAAATGAAGCTTGATCACCAACTTACGCCATACACAAAAATAAACTCAAAATGGATACAGGACTTAAACATAAGACGGGAAACCATAAAAATACTAGAGCAATCCACAGGTAGCAAAATCTCAGACATATGCCAAAAGAAATTCTTCACTGACACTGCACCTAGGGCAATGGAAGCTAAAGAGAAAATTAACAAATGGGACTACATCAAAATAAAAAGCTTTTTCACAGCAAAAGAAACCATTAACAAAACAACAAGAAGGCCTACTGCATGGGAGAACATATTTGCAAATGGCATCACTGATAAAGGTTTGATCTCCAACATCTACATGCAGCTTATACAACTTAATAAAAGGAAGATAAATGATCCAATAAAGAAATGGGCAACAGACCTAAATAGAAGCTTTTCAAAAGAAGACAGAAGGAAGGCCAAGAGACACATGAAAACATGCTCAACGTCACTAATTATCCGAGAGATGCAAATCAAAACAACAATGCGGTACCATCTCACACCTGTCAGAATGGCTATCATCAACAAATCAACAAACAACAAGTGTTGGCGAGGATGCGGAGAAAAAGGAACCCTCGTGCACTGCTGGTGGGAATGCAGACTGGTGCAGCCACTGTGGAGAACAGTATGGAGCTTCCTCAAAAAACTGAAAATGGAACTCCCATTTGACCCAGTAATCCCACTCCTGGGAATATATCCGAAGAAACTAGAAACACCAATCAGAAAGGATATATGCACCCCTATGTTCATAGCAGCACAATTCACCATAGCTAAGATTTGGAAACAGCCTAGGTGCCCGTCAGCAGATGACTGGATCAGAAAACTGTGGTACATCTACAGAATGGAATACTATGCTGCCATAAAAAAGAAGGAATTCTCATCATTTGCAGCAACCTGGATGGAATTGGAGAACATTATGTTAAGTGAAATAAGTCAGTCAATGAAAGAAAAATATCACATGATCTCACTCATTTATGGGTAATAAAGAACATTATAAACTTGAACAAAAAGATAGATACAGAGACAGTAAAGCATCAAACAGACTGTCAAATTACAGGGGGAAGGTTAGGGAGAGGTGGGGGAGATAAGAGATCAATCAAAGGACTTGTATGCATGCATATAAGCATAACCAATGGATGCAAAACTCTGGGGGGTGAGGGCATATATGGGAGTGGGGTGGGGGGTGGCAATGGTAAAATATGTACACATATAATACCTTAATAAAAAAAATTGAAAAAAAAAAAAAAGAATCAATACATGTGAGTTCTGAATAAAATAAACAAAGTACCAACTGTAATTATGATCACAGTGTTTTCAGCAATATACAATTAATTCTCTGGTACCATACCCAAAGTGTTTCTGATGCTGAGGAACTTCCAGTTGCACTGCTATGGGGTATATACTTTATAATAGTAATTATCCCCTGAATTGCAATGCGTTTTTGTTCCCTATATTGCAAGTTTTCAATCTCCTTCCTCACTTCACTCATAGCTGTCAGGAGCGACTGAACTGCAAAAGAGTAATTCCAAGGAAATTGTAAGTTTTAAAGAGCTGAAATGATAAAAATAAAAATCAGATTTGCAATCTAAATACAACATGAAGTTATAAATTTGCCACATAATTTAAATTTGTGAGGTTTTGTGTTTATATTTGGCATCCCCTTATGTAATTTTTGTAAAATAGGCAAAATATATTAATCAGTTAAATCATGATGCAGTCTTCTAGTCTGGAGTTTTAATTTGAAACAGAAATTTTGTATATTGAATGTAATTTATGGATTATATTTCAGACTATAAAGTGTTGCCTAGCCACTGCATAGACACACACATTTTAATATTTCTAAATATATATTACACATTGATGGCATTCTAAAGTGCAAAAGGATGCCAATATAGGGTGGGGCAAGAGTAGGTTTACAGTTGTTCATATGGAAAATAATATAATAATTAATAAATAATAATATAAGAATAAAGTGTTTTGCATACTCACAAATGTAACTACTTTTGCACACCCCTGCATATTGGATATAACACAATCGAGTGCTACCTTTAGATAAAAATGACACCAAAATAAATGAGATGCAAAGTAAGTACTGATAGAGAGGCCTAATGTTAATTAATTTTATTACAATTAAGATACGACAGTTGAAAAGTTTAACGCTTCAGTATATTGTTTTTTAAAACTATGGGATAATTGCATGGTTTTGGGAAAAAAGAGAAACTTTGAAATACTGACCTATCGTCATCGAATACTATACTATTTCATAAGACTAGCATAATGCAGTTTTCAATATCTTGATATCAAATTGCCCAGTGTTCCCTTTGATATCTTAGTTTCTCTAGGTAATGTCATAGGAGTTGAAATCTACTAAGGTCAGATTATATATCAATGACATTAAATTGAGATATTATCTCTGTTTAGTCATCGTCTATGTTCCTTCTCTCCTTCTAGTCAAATAAAATGAAAATATTAACCTTAGGACACATGACATCTTTAGATCTTCAGAAAGACAGCACTATTATCAGGGAGTGTTGCTACATTTTGGCTCACCCCCATATAATAAAAGAATAAAGAAGACTAACTGATATATCATTCACCATACATGTAGCATATAAAAATATCATTGAAAAAGTAGCAATTCTATTAGTACCTTTTACAGAAGTACTATACTTGGAAAATGTCTCTGGCACTGGTGGATAGGGGTAATATCCACCAATAACAGTATTCTTCATTTCCCCAGAATCAGTCTTTGTTTTAATCCAGTGAATAAAATTTTTTACTTTGGTATTGTTGACATATGGCTGGCCTCTATGACCTATTTGTAAGAAGGGTAAAGAGAAAAATAAGGGGGGTGTAAACCAACTTACTGTAATAAACTTCATGGACTTTTTTTTTTGTATAAATACAGTTTAAAATGAAAAGTTTCTTCTGTCACCAAGAAAACAAGTCATGTTCACTGATTCTCTATGTAGAGGATAATTGTACTCAATATGCATACCAGAGTTTTAATGGACTAAACTGTAGCTGTCTACAAGGATACTAAAAAGACATATGAAAAAGAAACTAGTAACTGGGGTTTTTCTAACTATCCAAGTGGTTGGCATTTTTTAAATTGATTTTTAAATCATGTAGTGTCTTGAATATATGGCATCATGTATGAACTAAATTGCCTATAAGTATAGCTCAGCATTTTTTAAAATTAAATTTTATTGGGGTGATATTGATTTTAGAGAGAGGAAAGGAGAGGTAGAGATAGAAATATCAATGATGAGAGAGAATCATCAATTAGCTGCCTCCTGCATGTCCCCTACTAGGGATTAAACCTGCAACACTGGCATGTGCCCAGAGTAGGAATCTAACGGTGACCTCCTGGTTCATGAGTTGATGGTTCAACCATTGAGCCATACTGGCCAGGCAGTACAGCATAATGTTTAAATTCATTTTCTTAAAGCACCCTTAGAAGTGGTATTTACATCTGATGTTATTAGTATTTATAAAATGAGGTGTTGACATGTGTGTTACACACTTCCTAGGACTCTTCTTTTGACAAATTTCCTAATCACCAATATGGTAGCATTCTAGTAAACACACCATTCCACAGTACTCCCTCACTAACCTGGAACCTTTTATCTTTATTGTTTTGACCCTATTATCAAAGAGAACAGAGAAAAATAATGTACTTATAGGCAAGTAGTGAGACTCTTCTTGCTATTTAAGTAAATTGTGAGATCCTGAGGCCAAAATTTGATGTACATTTTTGTTTTACTCAGTATTTTAAAATATTGCTAATTGAATCCATATTGTGATGTAGGGCCTAACAGTCTTCAATCTATCAAATAATTTATGATTATCTACCTTATACAAACAGGAATTAAAGTTAGCCAAAGGATATAAACACAATTCTCCAGTGAGTCACAAAATCATTGCTTCAATCATAAATAATCTAGAAGGAATATATTCCATAGGCTAAGTATTCTTTTAAAACATTCTTAGAGATAAAGAAGATGAAAATAGAACTATCTTGTGGTTGAATGTTGTCATATAAAAGTTAATTTAATGAAGAGAAAATATATTACATTTCCAATAAATCATATACAAGGACATTGCTCACCGATAATAAACATTCGACTCTCATTTGTAGTGGTGAGGTAAAGCAGTTTAGGTACTTGATTGTTATTCCTGACAACTTTCAACTGTGTACACATGAAATATGTCACTGTAGAAAATGAAAACACTTATGAAAGCACTCTGCATTTCAAAGAGGACATACCAAGATCAGGATTTAACACAGTGCTTCTCAAACTTTAATAAATATAGAAATCACCTAGGACAATTATTAAAATGCAAATTAAGATTCAGTAGTTTTAGGGTAGGGTCTGAGATTCTCCATTTTTAATAAGTTCCTAGGTGGTATCAGTGCTGCCAATCCCTTGACCACACTTGGAGTAACAAGGATCTAACACTTACCTTTTCCTTTAGATAAAGGACTTAACACTTACTTTTCCTTTAGAATGTACAACAGCTGCACCTAACTGAAGTCACTACTTGCTGCATAGTTGAAGGGTGCAAGAGCCTTTCTAATGGGGCACACAACACAATGTGAACAATTATTTCCTAAATAGAAAAAAGGCTTAGTTTCTCCATGATGTTTTCACTGATTAACTCAATTTAACATTGATCCATAAAGTACTCTGACTCCTTCCACCAGAGAGAGCTATAGAGTATTAATTTTAATTTGCTTAGGAAAAGTATTTTACATGTGTCGACCTTTAGACTTTAAGCCTCAATGACAAGGCTTGTTACCTATTATTTTTGTTCACCTTGCTAACAAACTTAATAGGCTAAAAAGAATAACTGAAAATAAGATTATGTCTACAGACTTGAATTACTTTCAAGAGCTATCAATTGTTTTTAAATATCTATCAGTTTATTTGGGAAAATTTCATTACTCCAAAAGTTTTTAAAAATTTTAACTCCTTACATAGTAAAATGGATATAGTCTTGCAAGTCAGGAAATAAAGAAATAAATGTAAATACTTTTAATCTCACAATAACTATAAATTCTCACTTGAGAATAAATATTTTCCTAGAGCATGCTATATAAATTAATTTTCTACATCTCTTATTTACTATATCTTTATTTTATAGCAATAAAAATAAAATTTGTTCAAATGACTAAGAATAGTTCTCTTTAAATTGCGTTTCTTTTACTTCAAAAAACTGTACAAATATGTAAGTATTCATGGTTAAAGATGTTGATATAGTAGCATTAACAAAATACCTTATCCTAATTTCATGGCTGTTAAAAATCAGACATGGCCTGTTTTTCTCAGTGGTTAGAGCATTGGCCTGAGGACCCAAGGGTCGTGGGTTTGATTCTTGGCCAAGGGCATGTACCTTGGCTGCAGGTTCACCCTGGCCGTCTCTCTCATGTTGATTTTTTTTTTCTCTCTCTCTCTCCCCATTCTTTCTCTCCCTTTCCCTCTCTTTGAAAAATCAATGGAAAAAATATCCTCGGGTAAAGATTAAAAAATAATCAGACATTCATATCTAACACTTAATAGCTGTTTGACATCCAGGAGATTACTTAACCCTCTGGACCTTCGTTTCCTTACCTATAAATTTGTAAAAAAGTCAACTACTTAAAAGGTAATTGGGAGTACAAAATGAGATAACATCTATGAGCATTTGCTACATAGTAAACATTCAATATTAGTTTCCCGTAGTTCTTCACTTTCCTAAAAATTAAAAAAGATGCCCTACTACCAAAGAATTTGGGTATTACTACAGAAGACCCTTAGTCATGTTCCCCTTCATAGGCCTAAAACCCCCTTAATACTCACCATTCATTAAATGATTTTTTTCCCTTCACTCTTGGTCAAAAGATGAAGATAAATTGTGATTGTTGTCAACTGCTGTATTAGAGAAAATCTCACCAAAGTCTATAGAAACCTTTCTTTAAAAAAATATATATTTTACATTCTCACAAGAAATAGAACATGCATGCTTGGCAACATTTCTGTGAAAAAGCACTATGCAAAACTTGGGTCAATTTGTTGTTTAAAGTGGCTACAAAGAGAGAGAAACATGGCAAGAAAACTCATCTAAAATGAGGTAATAGAATTGTCATCAGAGGTCATCACTACCAATCATTTATGCTTTTGGAGAAGTTATATAGCCCTGCTCACCATGGAAGACCAGGCCGTGGTTTTCGCTAAAACTGTCTTTTTGCCCTCTCCCCCAGTAGTTGGGGTGAGGTTTGGTTATATTAAGTTATGTTTAAAAAATAATCTCACAAACACAGGGTGGAATCTAATGAGATAATATCTACATAGTGTATAATACTGTTTTGCAATAGAGAACAAAGGGGTAGCAGAACAGCCCTATACAAGGTCTCCAAGCCTCCTGATCTACAATTTCTACCATGTTGCTGATTTTGTTTTATTTTTTTTTTATTTTATTTTTTTTTTATATATTTTATTGATTTTTTACAGAGAGGAAGGGAGAGGGATAGAGAGTTAGAAACATCGATGAGAGAGAAACATCGATCAGCTGCCTCCAGCACAACCCCCACCGGGGATGTGCCCGCAACCAAGGTACATGCCCTTGACCGGAATCGAACCTGGGACCCTTCAGTCCGCAGGCCGACGCTCTATCCACTGAGCCAAACCGGTTAGGGCTTGTTTTATTTTTTATTATTTTAAACATATTTTTAAATGATTTCAGAGAGAAAGGGAGAGGGAGAGAGAAATAGAAACATTAATAATGAGAGAGAATCATCTAGCAATTGCTTCCTGCATGCGCCACACTGGGGATCACGCCCTCAACCCGGGCACGTGCTCTGAGCAGGAATCAAACCATGACCTCCAGGTTCACAGGTCGACGCTCAACCACTGAGCCACGCCAGCTGGGCATGTTGCTGATTTTTTTTTTAAATTGCATATAGCCACAATTGAGAGCTTTCCTAATGTTAACCAACATTTAGCACTCGGTATTTAATTCATATAATAATTTAGAAAATAGTAAAATAGCACATCATATCTAAAATAGCTTGATACTACAAAATCAAAAAAGGAAAAATTCACTGAAGTTATTAAAAAGTATTATGTATACTTTTTTTTAAAAGTTTTTTCTTATATTAGATATAAAAACTAACTTGTTATATAAAATGTATAATAGGGTACTTCTAAAATATTTTCAAATAAATAAAATTAGTGGGGAAAAAACACCTATATATCTAAAAGAATGCAAGGAGAAAAGGTCAATGACAAAGTAAATAAAATATTAACCAGCTGTTATAATGCCACCAACCTAATACTAACTTAATACTCAAATAGAATCATATTTATCATTGTCAGTAATTACACAGCCTGCCAATCTCCTACCAATTAATTCAACATTAGGAAAGTCTTCATTGTCTTTCTAAGTGTATTGACAAAGGAAATTGACTACCTATGTTTTAGTTTCACCGAATCTTATGCTTTTATGTCTGAAATGTTAACAATGCGAGTAGGAGCACCTATTTTCTGAAAAACTAGTTCATCTCAAATTAATTCTGAATAAAAAACCAGAAGGTGGTTAACATGTAATACCAAATATAGTATTAATATAGGAAAAATTAAACATGATATCTGATAGCTTGAATTTGCTAATTCAGTATCATGACCCTTTATAATTAAGTTTAACATTTTTTAATTTAATGCCCCCACTTGCAAAAATAAAAAGATAAAAAGATTAGAACTGAGTACTTGGGCAAATATTTTCAAAGATTTCTGGCTGAGATGTAGAAAACAGTTCCACTATGAATGGTTGTTCTGAAGTCCCGTCAGCAATGTGAATCCAGCGATATGTCCAAAAATCTTCACTGTTTTCTATATGGATATAATATTAGAATAAATGAAGGTAACTGGTTATGCACATATAAACACAGAACTATTCACTGAAATACTTTTTATTACTTTCTATTTCAAAAGCTTACCTTTCTTTTTTAACCGCTGGACCCTTCCTACAAAAACTAAAATGCCAACAACATCACAGATTTGCTTTTCTGGCATATCATCCAGTTCTGATCTAAAAAGATAAATAGTTAAATATTGTATCTTTAAACAGTGAAAAAGTATTTTATAACTATGGTTGTGAAAATGTACATTTACATAATTACTATAGCAAAATTTTGGGTAGATTTTAAGCAAATTATAATATACTAGAGGCCTGGTGCACAAAATTCATGCATGGGAGGGGTTCCCTCAGCCCAGCCTGCACCCTCTCCAATCTGGGACTCCTCAGGGGATGTCCAACTGCTGGTTTAGGCCCGATCCCAGGGATCGGGCCTAAACCAGCAGTCAGACATCTCTCTCACAATCTGAGACCGCTGGCTCCTCACTGCTCACCTGCCTGCCTGCCTGATCACACCTAACTGCCTCTGCCTTCCTGCCTAATTGCCCCTAACCCCTCTGCCTTCCTGCCTGATTGCCCCTAACCCCTCTGCCTGCCTGCCTGTTTGATTGCCCCTAACTGCCTCTGCCTGCCTGATCTCGCCCCTAACTACCCTTCCCTGCAGGCCTGATCTCACCCCCAACTGCCCTCCCCTGACAGCCTGATTGCTCCAACCCCCTGCCGGTCTGATCTCTTCCCCAACTGCCCTCCCCTGCTTGCCTGATCACCCCTAATGGCCTCTGCCTTGGCCCCCACCACCATGGCTTTGTGCAGAAGGAAGGCAAACGTCTGGAAGATGGCTGGTCCACCCGTCTAATTAGCATATTACCCTTTTATTAGTATAGATAGATTATATAGGACAGGATTGCTTAAATGGGGGGAGGGGAAACCTATTTCAGCAGAAGGAGATACTCTTGGCAGACAAAAATACATAATCCCTATATCTGGACTGATAGCCAGCCATATGCACTATATTGCCAAACCGGTCATTAGAATATTGAACCACTATCTTACACCTTACACCAAACAGCTATTGCCCTTAAAACCCCTACTCAGCCCCCACCTTAGGTTCTGCCTTTGCAGTTCACCCAGATCAGGTTCTGATTGGTTTGTTTCTATGCCAGTCAGTGTCAAAAGCTCTGCCTCCTAGGCAGCCATTGGCTCCTTGCAGTTCACCAAGATTTGGTTCTGATTGGTTGGTTTCTATGCCAGTCAGCATCTCCAGGCCTATCTCCAGGCCTGATCAGAGAGGTGGGGCTGATCAGCAGCCCCTGTGCTGCTGGTAAGGCCTGGGGAAAAAGAGAGGCAAGGGCTGATCAACAGCTGCCATGGAGGCTGCAGATCAGACCCTGCTTCTCTCTCTGGGCCTCTCTCCGGGCCTGATCTGCAGCCCCCTCAGCAGTCAGTGCTGGGTTGCCACGGCGACCTATCACTGACTGCAGGACTGACTGCCAGTGTTTGGTCGTCCGTTCAGTCATTTTGGACATTACGGACCCTGGCTCTTTATATATATATATAGATTATTTCAGTGACTAACACTAAAAATTATTTAAGACTAGGAGCCCAATGCATGAATTCGTGCACCTTGAAAGGAATTGTGGGTCGCGAGGCTACAGTAGGCACAGGGGCAGGTCTCGGTCCATCCTCCGCACCCCTGCCTGGCCCCTCCCACTGTGGGCTCTGGTCCCCTGTCTGCCAGCAGCCCTGCTCTGGCCGCCACCGCTCCCATGTGCTGACAGCGCCAGCCCCACTCGCTCCTGCTGACGGCGGGGGGCAATTGGGGCTGGTGCCAGCAGCAGGTGCAAGCAGGGCTGGCATCATCAGTGGGTGTGAGCAGCAGCTGCTGCCCCTATCACCCCTCAGAAGCAGGGGGAGGTGGAGAAGCCCTCAGGGGCGATAAGGGCTGGAAGCCGCCACTGGCACCTGCTGATGGCATCGAGTGATTGTGACCGGTGCAGGCACCAGAATCAGGTATGAGTGGCAGCTCCAGCATTGGCTGTAGGTGCGAGTGGGGCCAGTGCTGGCAGTGGGTGCGAGCAGGGCCGGCACTGGCAGCAGGTGCGCGGGAGCAAATAATTTTCAGTAACCACCAGAGGCTCGCTCCGATGACAGCAGCAACTGGTGCCCTGCATTGGTCTGGTGCTCCCTGCTCACCAGCTCCACCATCCTGCCACAGCCAATGCCCACCATGTTCCGCACATACCTCCTGGTGGTCAGAGCACGTCATAGCGAGCAGTTGTTCGGTTGTTCCAGTTGTCCCGCCGTTTGGTCTATTTGCCTATTGCCTTTTATTATATAGGATATTTTATAAGAAATTATTTTACCTAGTGATAAAGCGATGATTTAACTTTGGCAATCTCCATTCTGACTTCACCTGCCTTTCTGGAATGATAGTTATATTACTTGGAGGATCTTGAACGTTCAGGCAGACCTCTGAAAAACAAATATATTACTTCAATATTATATTTAATGCACATAAAAGAATATACATGTGTACAAATTGCATAGGAAAAAATAGATTGAACACTTTTGAGCTCAATGGTAAACTTAAGAACAAGGCCATTATCAAAAGCTTTCTTTACCTACTGCTACATTGTCACATCCACTTATCTCCCCACCAAAGGTTAAACATACCTTAAATTTTATGTTTTATCATCACCTTACTTTTTAAAAAAATATATTTTATTGATTTTTTACAGAGAGAAAGGGAGAAGGAGAGCCAGAAACGTCGATGAGAGAGAGACATCAATCAGCTGCCTCCTGCGCACTCCCCACTGGGTGTGTGCCTGCAATCAAGGTACATGCCCTTGACCAGAATAGAACCCGGGAACCTTGAGTCCACAGGCTGATGCTCTATCCACTGAGCCAAACCAGTTAGGGCTCATCACCTTACTTTTTAAAAAAGGATATTTAATCACTTACGTGTTTTTGTCCAAACAAAATAGTGTTTGGATTTCTTTGTTTTTGAATTCTAATGGATGGAATAATATCATATACAGTATTCTAGGGCTACTTTTTTCCTTTAACATTATGGTCCTAAAATTCATTCATAAGTTGCACATAGCATTTTTTTTCTCATAGTCATTGCCGAATAATGTTCCAGGATGTTGGCATACTTCAATTTTATTTAACCATTATCATGTTGACAGAATCTGGATTATTTTCAGTTTTTGCTACCAAAAAGAGGGCCACTATTAACTTTTTGTATATATCTCCCTGTGTACACAGGCAATAGTTTTCTAACATATTATACCTAGGACGGAAATCTTGAATTGTAAAATATGCAAATATTTCAGTTGGCAGGATAATTCTAAACTATTTTAAAGTAAAGAACTTTTTATAGTTTCATCCACAGTGTGTAAGATTTCACATTGATCCACATCCTCTCCAAATTTTGGTATCATCAAATTTCTTATTATTTGTCAGTCTAGTGACACAAAATGGTCATTTGTTGGGATCTTATTTTACAGTTCCCTTATTACTAATTATTTTGAAAAACATTTCATATATTTATGGTTCATTCAGGCATGTCCTTATATTGTTAATTATCTGAGGTTTTCCAAAATAAACATATATTTAAGGAAACAATGAATAAAGGCTACATTGTCTGAACATTCTCTAAGTAATTAAGCTTAACGGATTATCTAGGAAATTTAGAATATATAGAAATACAGGTCCTGTATAAAACTATTATTAGCAAAAACAATACTTAAACTTTTTGAGTGATGTAATCCACAATTTTGAAAAACTGAAATGCAAGAAAATATCATATCCAACTCTTAAAGCAATCACTTAATATATTAATTCTAATGCTCCCAAAATATTTAGGGTGATGCCAAGATGGCATAACTTTGATTTTAATACTAATTAAGAAAAGCCCTTTCAAAATTGCAGTAATTGGCAACATTTGAATTTGGCTATAGATTAGATAACAGTATTGTATTAATTTTAAATTTTCTGATTTTGATAACTGTATTGTGATTATGTACTAGAGTGTTCTTGTTCTTAGGAAATATATACTGAAATATTAATGATGTGTTTAAAGTTAAAGAGATGTATAATGGCTGCTACTTACTCTAAAATGTAGATATATATATACATATATATCTCTATATATGTATATATATATATATCAGCCATTATACATCTCTTTACATATATATATATATATATATATATATATATATATATATTGAGAGAGAGAGAGAGAGGGAGAGAGAGAATGATAAAGGCAAGGTAAATATTAACAATGGTTCAATCTGTGTAAAGGGTATATAGGATTTTTTATCCTATTCTTCTAATTTTTATGTAAGTTTGAAATTACTTCAAAATAAGCTTTCTGAAATTATTTCAAAAAAGCCCTTTTGAATAGCAGCTTGTAGTAACAGAAAATTACATTCAAGTCATTAACTTAATATTATAATGAAAAATAAAAGATAATAAGAATAAGTAATCCCAAGTGGACCTTGTTAATAAACAATGAATTGCTCAGATAATTTTTCTTAATAAATGCAATAATAAGTAAATATACTCATTAAGTGATTGTTTGGAAATTTTATAGATTCAGGAATTTAAAGGTTTGTTAGATTCTAACCGCTTTAGTAGTTTTTAAGAGTCTTTGGCTGGTATGGTACTTCACAGATTTATAAAAAAATATATAGTCATAAAAGAAACAAAATGCAATCAATACTTAACCCATAGTAGAAATTAGTTTGATCTGTGGATTCACAGGGAGAGGCTGCAGCCTGAATGGAAAACTCTTTTTAACTGAATAATCTTGAAGCAGAAGAACTAAACCAACCCGCAAACATTTATACCACTCAGGACACAGGGCATTCCACATGATCACTGATACAGTGCCTGAACTGTCAGCAACTTCCAAAAAGGTCTGAAAAGATGAGTAAAAGTACACACATATTTGTTACTTTTATCTACAGGATGTTAAAATTTTAAGACTGAGAAAATAAAACTGTAGGGGAATGACTAAATAATTTATGATATATGAAAGAATCTATATGACATACATAAATCTGAGTCTTGATTTATGCATGATTCTCACAAGCAAAGCAGGATAATTCCTTCTGGTAGTCCAGCTCATTTCAAGGTGAGCCATAATGAAGAAATTTTAGTGATATTAGAAAATACTTAAGAAAATGTTGACTAATACAAAATTTTATGTGCTATATAATTGCCAGTTTGTAAGTTAATTTAATATGATATGACATACATAGTCATATGAAATATAAGACATGCATGTATACATATACAAATAGATATGAAATATATTATACACATGATATCATAGATATGTGCACATATAGAATATATTTGTGTGTGGATATATGATATACACATACAAAAAGGAATAAAACACACTATAACGCAAACAGTGATTCTGGTATGATTTAGGGTGATATTATTTATCAGTTTAACTTATATAGATTTCTACATTTTCCAAATTCTCTAAAAGAATACACAACTTTTATTTTAAAAGTTTAATGAAACACCCAAAATAATTCTTGATAACAGAGAAAATAAAGTAAAATGTTAAGTTATAAAGGACAGAAACCAAGAAAGTATTCTCATCAGCATTATATGGCATAGACAGCCAAGATAGCAAAAAAGTGTCAGATGGATTTGACAATTAGGTCTCTAGTAAGTGACCAGTTGAAGAAAAATGCCAAACTAATTTTGTTGAGAAGTAAATGAGAGGCAAGTAAGTGAAAACATCTAGTATAGACTACTTCTTCAAGGAACTTGTCTGAAGAGGAGAGAGGGAATAGAGGAATCTGAGGTCAAAGGATAATTGTTTTCCTTTTTTAAAATGGAAGACTAAAGTATATTTATATTCTAGTATAGAAAGCACAGTAGAGAGGAAAAGGTTGAAGATATAGCATCAAAAGGTGTGAAGGAGACTGGCTGGATCAAGGAATTAAAGGTTGCCAATACAAAAAGAATTCATTTTTATAAGAAATTACATTAGAAAAATACCTTGAAATATATATCCATGTACATTTTCAAAATTATTAAATTTAAATTATAAATTTTATTTAAACATAAATTATTCTAATATGGAGTCAGGTCTGTAAGTTATAATCTATAACTGTTAAATTAACATGTACTCTCTTATCTTATTTATACCTGGTATGGCTCAATCATCTTTTTATCGGGTTTTCCATAGTACCTCAGTCTTGATTTATGCATGATTCTCACAAGCAAAGCAGGATAATTCCTTCTGGTAGTCCAGCTCATTTCAAGGTGAGCAAGAGAAATTATTTTGGTATCTAGAATACAAAAAAGAAAAAATCCTCCTTAATATCTCATGATAATTTCAAAATTATATTTTAGTGGTTAAAATATCAGATATAAGTGAACAAAAAGAAAGCAACCATCGCAAAATGGTACCATACAAAGAGAATGCAAAAAAAAAAAAAAGTATCTTTGAAAAGTTCTTAGGCTGATATTTTATAATTGTCAAGAGAAATGTTTATTTTTTAAATATATTTTTTATTGATTTCAGAGAGGAAGGGAGAGGGAGAGAGATAGAAACATCAATGATGAGAGAGAATCATTGATCAGCTACCTCCTGCACACCCCCTACTGGGGATTGAGCCCACAACCCGGGCATGTACCCTTGACCTGAATTGAAACCTGATCCCTTCAGTCCACAGGCCAACGCGCTAGCCACTAACCCAGTGGTCAGCAAACTCATTAGTCAACAGAGCCAAATATCAACAGTACAACGATTGAAATTTCTTTTGAGAGCCAAATTTTTTAAACTTAAACTTCTTCTAACGCCACTTCTTCAAAATAGACTCGCCCAGGCTGTGGTATTTTGTGGAAGAGCCACACTCAAGGGGCCAAAGAGCTGCATGTGGCTCGCGAGCCGAAGTTTGCAGACGACGGCGCTAAGCCAAACCAGCTAGGGCCAAATATTATTTAAACAAGCAATTTTACTTTAGGAATCCATCCATTCAACAGAAATAATTAAACATAGTGAACACATATGTATATATCTTAATGCTGCTCAGCCTTCGATCTAAAATTGAAAAAAAACCAAAAACACCAACTTCCTAAAATTACAAATTACCCATTTACATGGGAATCCTATATAATAAAGAGCTAATATGCTAATTAGATCAAACAGCCAAATGACCTTCCGGAAGACCTGGATGAAGCTGGAGCTGCCAGGGCCTGCTGAGGCTGCAAGGGGCTGAGAGGCCCGAGCCCCTTGCAAGAATTTCGTGCATCGGGCCTCTTGTGATTATATGCTAGTAAATCATCATACATCCATACCACGGAAGAGTGTATGAACAGATGTCATTAAAAATGTTTAAGATAAGTGGAAATAGCAAATCATGTGACACCAAATAATTATTTTTTTCAAAGTCACACACCAAATGGCTGACAGTTTGGAGTTTTGAGAAGAAAGCTGGCCGAAACCGGTTTGGCTCAGTGGATAGAGCGTCGGCCTGCGGACTGAAAGGTCCCAGGTTCGATTCCGGTCAAGGGCATGTACCTTGGTTGTGGGCACATCCCCAGTAGGGGGTGTGCAAGAGGCAGCTGTTCGATGTTTCTCTCTCATCGATGTTTCTAACTCTCTATCCCTCTCTCTTCCTCTCTGTAAAGAATCAATAAAATATATTTTTAAAAAAAGCAAAAAAAAGCTGAAGGCATAGAAGGAAGTAAAAGGGGCCTTTCATTCCACCCCAACATTTTATTAAAAATTCCAAACATACAGTAATCCTGAAAGAACACCAATATACCTATTTCTAGATTTTGTCATCAAAATTTTACTGTACATGGGTCTTACATTTTTAATACAATATACTTTTTTAAACCTTTGGATTTTTAGCACACGGACATTGCCTTTTGTAATAAAAATGTGGTTTCAATAATAAACAGATATTACTTTCATATTCAGAAAAGTGAAATACAATTTTTACAAATTATTATTGCCCTAAATTCTTCTACAGTACCATTTTTTTATTTATAGATTAAATTCTAAAAATAAAAATGATCAACCCCTAGAGTAGTAATGCACCACTGAGATAAAAAGTCGTTCCATTAGTTCATCTCTGAAACTACTATCTTGCCTTTAAAACTTAAGTTATTTAAATAATCATTGGCTACCCATTTCTATAACATCTTTTCCCCCTTACAACTGGATATCACTTTAATTGCATATTTTTGATGCAGTTATCTTTTCACTTTCTAGTTTGTTGCTTTTACACATCATAGTAAGATTATCTATGGTCTAGCATTATGAGCCCAATGTAAAACAATAACACAAAAACAAACACAAAAAAAACCCAAAAACCCCAAACACCTGAAAAGCAGTAATGTAGAAATTATATCTTTCTCCCTCTAGCTTGCTTTTTTTTTCATTTTATTTCTTCCCCATTCCATACATGTACATGCCTATAATATAATCATTCCCTTTTCTTCATTTTTTTTATATAAAACATATTTTAGAGCAGTTGCTGATGACCAGCTGGCATTTCCAAGTTAACTTCCTATTTCTGACCCAGAAGAATTGAACTTCTCAGATCAGCATTACCCGTGGTCTTAAGAAATATAAGCATGAGAATTTCAAGTCTTCCCACAAAATCACACGTTCAAAAAGCTATTATTTATATAACTGCTACACTCAAAGACATAAAATGGCATTTCATTAATGTAAATTATTAAGGAATAAACCATGGAACATCCTTTTTTGAATGAAGGTTAAAACACACAAAACCACAAATATTTACAACTTTTTATTTCTAATTCTAATCAATAGACACTCCAACCAACACAGTACTATTTCCACAACTGGAATGGTAATGACGTTAAGATCAATTCCACTGGTCAAACGTACAGTGAACACTTAGGACTACTGATTGCAACACCACTATGTTTGACAGATAAATTTAAGATGCAATTTTTAAAAATTAAGATTATTCAGACACTTTCTGAACAGCCATTTATAAAATCGAAGCAAGACAAGGGCTGTGCAATTTCATTAAGCGAGCATCTCTCCAGGAAAAAATTGTCTATCACTCCCAATAAACAATACCAAAACATTTCTGCTTCCTTTCCCATTAACGCAAGCACCCCAAAACTATTTTTACACCACATCCTGTCCTTCCCTCCCATTACTTACTGTTAAAATTGTATTCCTCAGGTTGCTTGTTGGTTAACCAGATATCTCCGTATGGATCTTCGTTATTCCACAGGGCCAGGTAATGACTTTTCCCGCCCCTTAAAGGCCTCTCTGGTAGCTCCTTGTGGGCATTATTTCTGAAGGGAGTTGCTGAAGAAATAGTGTCCGAGGTCTCCTCCCCACAGTGGATGTTATCAATGCACAGGATCCCCTGGCCTAACCTTTTCTCATTGTAAAGACACGAGACTCTGAAAATTTTCATTTCTATCCCAACTTTAAGAATATTTTTATACACGAGAAAGTTCAGTCTGGGATAGAGGAAACACTTCTCCTGGTACACCCCATCTGAGATCGTCACATCATAGCAGTAACGAGGCGGTTTGGGTACTATGTCTCCTGGCTCGTCTTCTAACAGGTACCTTTGGACGGCCAGCACAACGACAGGCACCACCTCTGAGGGAGTGACCCACTGGAGAGGTGAGTCTGTTATCTGCTCAAGAACCTTTTGGATCCAGGACCTAGGCCCTAGGGCACCGGCCCTTCGGATCATTCCTCCCGGGACCCAAGTCCGGTTTACCTCAGGATTCTGCAGGTCTGCCTCAGCATGTGAGGAGCCGGCCTGAGGCTGGTCTAACTCACCAGGCATGGTGAGGAAATTGCGTACCCTCTTCACTCCCAAAACCTAAAGTGCCCTGTCTAAAGCTGAGAAACTAAAAAGACGCGCGAGCGAGCAAGTGAAGAGCGCTACTTTGCCCCCTCAGACTGGCGAAAGCTCCGGCTCGGTCACTTTCTGCGCGCGCACACATCAGCTCTTTAGCCCCGCCCCTTCGTAGGCGCGCTCTCGACGACATAGAGGTCCGGTTACTAGGCTTCGCACACGTGGTTACGTAGCGGGTCCTCAGAACTGTGGCGGGCCACATTACCAGCAAAGGACAAGTGGGAAGGGTGGGGGAGGGGGGGAAAGCATTGGTTGCCATGATTGCCAAAGCTTAACAAGAAGGACACGGAGGAGCACTCAGTGATTCTTCAAGAAAGGATGGAGCCCAGATGCAATGTAAAAGAGAAGGTGACTGGAAGCGGGGTGCAAGTAATCGTATCTCAGTGTTTTGGGGGTTCTGGCCTTGGACCAGGAACAGAAAGTAAATTAGAGTTGGTTAATATACATAAATGTGATAACATGGGTTTACTGTATTATGATTGAAACCAGATAATATATTCACAGCCTTCAGGACAGTTTCTAACACAAAAAGTCCATAATCGTTAGTTATGATTGCTATTTTCATTAGTATAATTGTAGAGTGCAGGGTGGGTGAATTAGTGATTAAGTGATTAAGTGCAAATGAAGGCAGAAAATTATAGAACTGGTTTGGTAAAGAGCTGCCAAGTGGGGAGGAGGGGCAGGAAGAGATTAACCAAAGAATTTATATGCCAGGACACAGATAATAATGCAGTGAAGGCTTGTGGGGGGAGGAGGTAAGAGTGGGGTGAAGGGGGTAAATAAGGGGAAAATGGGGACATCTGTAATACCTTCAACAGTAAAGTTAAATTTTAAAAATGTATTTATGTTTAACACAATATCTGGCTTAACATACAGCTAGGATATAGAATTTCAGAAACTGTATTTCTAAACTACAAAGAATATACTGTATATGGAATGAATGTAAAGGGAGGAAGCTGGTAAGTATAGCCAGAATTGAAAATAAAACATGTTTTATGTACCCAGATGTATTAGTACACAAAGAATGTAGTAATTGCCTTAAGAATTTGTTTCAAAGATGGTTATAGGCTTCTTTTAATTATGTTAGTCTCCTTTTGCTCTCTATTTCATCATTATTTATTTACTACTAGAAGTCTAGTGCATGAAATTTGCCCACAGGTAGGGTCCCTAGGCCTGGCCAGTGATCAGTGCTAATTGGGGCCTTCCAGCTGCCAGCCATGGTCTCCCTTCCCTGGTTGCCTGTCAGGGTCTTTCTTCTTTCCGCACCGCTCCCTGGTGGTCAGTGCATGTCATAGCAAGTGATAGAATTCCCGGTCTCCCAGTTGAACTCCCATGGGGACACTTTGTATATTAGCCTTATATATATATATAGATTTATGAAGTCCCTACTATGAGGCAGGCACTATTCTAGGCCACTGGGGATAACAGTATTCATGCTCCTTTAGTCAAGCTTTTTCTCATTGCTTGGGATGGGAGAATCTGCCATCATTAGTAATATTTAACTAATTCATTCATTCTACACATATTTCTTGAGTATCTGCTCTGGGCCAGGTTCAGTCTTGCTATGAAGACCAAAACACATAAAGGGAAAGGGAGTGGATGCGGCATGAATTAATATTTTATATAGAATATGATCAGGGAAGGGCTCTAGATATTAAGAAATTGAACAGAACAGAGATCTACAGTGCCAGAAACAAATCAGTTTCACTAAAAGAGAGATGTTGACAGGGAGCCAGGAAGGCTGGTCAACAACCTTAATTGCTCTAACCACTCACCCTTTAGTTGTTTACATTGTTAGCTGAAGCAACCTCCACCTTTGTTTGTCCCATGTACGTTTCTGTTATTTCCTGCCTAAGGGCTACATGTAAGTTTCTGTTTATCTTGCTTAAGATGTTTTCCCCAAAACCTCAATAAAAGGGATGGCAGGGCCAGAGCAGGGAGTTAGTTCTCCCACTAGAGGTGGACTACCATCTGGCCCCCCATTTCACCAAATTGAATTTCTTCAAGTCTCCTTTCATTTGTGTGCGGCCCTTCTCCAGAACTCGAACTCTGAACTGGAACCCTTAACCACGCGGGACGTGGAAAGGGATTTCTACATTCTGGCGCCTACCGAGGGACTTCTGGAGGAGAAGGTATATTTCGCCTAAGAGCGAAGGAAGGAAAAAGTACACCGAGAAAAGGTGTGGAAATTCACCGGAAAAAGGTGAGGGAAGTTCACTGCAAGCAAAAGCCCATGGCCAGCTGCAGAGTCTCGAACTGTAAGTAGGGTGGAAACATCTTTTTCAGCCAGGCTAATGGGGAAGAATTAGGTTATAAATATAAAGTAAACTTTATTAGAATTTTTGTTTGAATGCTTAAGGAATTAAAAGTTTCAGAAGGTATTCTTTTATGTTATAGAGCATACCCTTGGTTTTCTGAGGAAGGTACATTAGATCTTGAGTATTTGGCAAAAAAGTTGGTCAAATAAATAAATAAATAAATAAATAAAATAAAACTGTTTCTCCATGGGGAACATAATATTGCGTTTGCTAGAGCCTTTTACAGAGGCTGAGGAGGAGCTTCCTCCCCTGGTTCCCTCTGCTCCTCCCAGAGCGGAGCAGGAAGAAAAATGGAAGGAATGGCCTTTATGGCCCCCTCCACCTTCATGTCCTAATCCTGAAACATTTAATTCATCGATAGAATCATCTATACAGAGGGCCATCAGAGAAGGAATGAAGGGCATGTCGGTGGAAGAAAGGCTTGCTTTTCCTGTTATACAGGTAGCTGACCCACAGCACCCAAATCAGATAATAAGATGCCATGAAAAAATTGATTTTAAAATGATAAAAGCTTTGCGAGAAAGCATTGTTCAAAATGGTCCAAAGGCTCCTTTTACAGGAGAAATCATGAATAATATTTCTGATGCATTCTTAACGCCTTCTGATTGGTATTCTCTGGCTCATGCAACTCTGGATGGAGGATATTATTTACTATGGAAGGGAGAATACTTGGAGAAATGTCAAGAGCAAGCCCGCATAAATGGAGGGCCGAATGCTCACATAACTTATGAAATGCTGGCAGGACTGGGACAGTATATGCATGTACAAAATCAGTTACATTATGTGCAACAGGCATATGAGCAAATTAGACTTTGTGGAAGGAAAGCTTGATGGGCTTTACCAGCAAAGGGGGACCCTCAGGGAGCTTTTAGTAAATGTATGCAGGGACCTACACAGTCATTTTCTGATTTTGTGGCTCGTCTCACTCGAGCAGTGAGACGACAGATTCAACATGAGGCCGCAGGAGATATTTTAGTTCAGCAATTAGCTTATGAAAATGCCAATGCTGATTTCAAAAAATGCCTGACACCTCTAAGAAGAAATAGTACCATTACAGAGATGATTCAAGCGTGTCAGAATGTGGGATCAGGCAGTTTTCAAGCAAATTTACTCGCTGCTGCAGTAACAGGTAGAAATAAGAGGTGTTATAAGTATGGAAAAATAGGACATTTCCAAAAGGAATGTAGGCAACAGAGAAGGACACAAGATAGCGCTCTAGGAAGGGGCATGAACACTCCACCTCAAGATTTAAGCATCTCTCGGTGTCCTAGATGTCAGAAAGGGAACCACTGGGCCAGTTTTTGTAAATCGAAATTTCATAGAAATGGGCAGTTGCTAGATCAAGATAGAGGGCATGGTCAATCGCCGGGAAACGGCCAAAGGGGTACCCCCCAGCCCCGTCATCAATAGGGGAAATCTGCCCTGCAAGGCCCACAGTGGATTCCCTCATCCCAGCAACTCCAGGAAACGCAGGCCTGGATCAGCACTATAGCGGTCACTTTGACCCCCGATATTGCTCGGCAAGCTATTCCTACAGGAATTTGGGGACCTGTGCCACTGGAAACTTTAGGATTAATTTTAGGGAGGAGTGGAAACACTCTAAAAGGACTAACTGTTCTACATGGAGTCATTGATTCAGATTATGAAGGAGAAATTAAAGTTATAGTAGAATGTAATCATGTTATGCAAGTTACTCCAGGAAAAAGAATTGCTCAGATATTACTTTTACCTTATGTTCAGCAAGTTGAGACTTTAAATAGGAAAAGAGGCATGCAAGGATTTGGAAGCTCGGACATTTATTGGATACATGAAATTAGCAAAACCCGTCCTATGATTAATTTAAGAATAGAGGGGAAAACAATTTAGGGGTCTAGTGGACACTGGAGCAGATGTTAGTGTTATCAGTAAAGAATTCTGGCCTCCAAGTTGGTCCACGACAGAAGCTATGGGCTCAGTTAAGGGGGTAGGAATTCCTAATGATACACAACGTAGTGCTGCAGTGTTAAGGTGGCAAGATGAGGAAGGACAGACAGGATGGTTTCAGTCCTACGTCATCTCTGGAATTACAGTCAATTTATGGGGCCGGGATGTCTTAGAAGGTTTACAGACATGTATTGTTACCAGCAAAGGAAAGCAGTTAATAACTCAGAATATCAACCTTTTTAGGAGTGGTCACTGCTCAGGCTCCTTACCCTCATGCTGATCCTATACAATGGAAAGATGATAGACCTGTATGGGTGGATCAGTGGCCATTAATCAAGGAGAAATTAAGTCATATTCATGAATTAATACAAGAGCAAATAGAGGCTGGCCACATAGAACCTTCCAATAGTCCTTGGAATACGCCTATATTTACAATCACTAAAAAGGCGACAGGAAAATGGCGATTGTTACAGGATCTTAGAGCAGTTAATGCTACTATGCATACCATGGGAACTTTGCAACCTGGACTCCCAGCGCCTTCACAAATCCCTTTAAATTGGTCTCTCATAGTAGTAGATCTTAAAGATTGTTTTTTCACCATTCCCTTGGAACCTCAAGATAAACAGAGATTTGCATTTTCAGTGCCATCTATTAATAATATAGAGCCTATGAAAAGATATCAATGGAAGGTTTTACCTCAAGAAATGGCCAATAGCCCTACTTTGTGTCAAAAATATGTGGCTCAAGCCGTTCAGCCTTTAAGAGAAAAATACTCCCAATGTTACATTATTCATTACATGGATGACTTGCTCTTATCAAGTCCACGGGAAGAACAGACCTTGACCATGTTTTCCCAATTAGAAGAGGAGCTTCCTAAATGGGGCTTAAGAATTGCTCCAGAAAAGTTACAGAAAGAAACACCTTTCCAATATTTGGGAACCATAATTGAAAACCAATGCGTTAGGCCTCAGAAGGTGGAGATAAGAAAAGACTGTCTTAAAACTTTAAATGACTTTCAGAAATTATTAGGGGACATTAACTGGTTGAGACCTTATCTGAAGATCTCTACAGGAGAAATGACAAATTTATTTAGTTTACTTAGAGGTGACTCTACTCTTTCATCTCCCCGAACATTAACAGATGAAGCTAGGAATGAGTTGCTAAGGGCTGAGCAGGCAATTTCCTCAGCCCAAGTAGCACGGGTCCAACCCAAATTACCTTTATTGGGACAAATTAACCCCACTGCAAATAGTCCCACTGGAGTCATCTTCCAAAATAAAAATTCTCCTTCCATTATTGAATGGGTCCACCTAGGACATCAATCCTCTAAAACTGCAGTTACATATGTAGAATTATTAGCCCAATTATTGTTTCTAATTAGGAAACATTGTAAACAACTTAGAGGGGAAGAGCCTCAGTGTATCTACCTCCCCCTCACTGGGAAGCAATTAGAAATGTTATTTCAGACTGATATAAATTGGCAAATTGGGTTAAGTGGATATTCCGGGGAACTTAGCTGTCACCTATTGAAAGATAAATTACTACAATTTTTATATAATACCTCCATCATTATACCAAAAAATACTAGGCAGGAACCTATTCCTGGAGCTTTAACTGTTTTTACTGATGGATCATCAAATGGGAAAGCTGCCTATCATACAATAAATTCAGACCGAGTCATACTGACCAATCATACCTCTGTACAGAGAATTGAACTAGAAGCTATTAAGGCTGCATTGCAGGATTTCCAAGAGCCTCTTAATCTAGTCTCTGATTCCTTTTATGCTGCAAACTTAGTGAATAGAATTGAAACTTCCCAGTTGAAATGGCTTAGTGACCAGTTTATTTTTACTATTCAAACAAGTTCAGCAGATTGTACAACAGAGACAATATCCGTTTTATATCACTCACATCAGGGCTCATAGTGTCTGACCTGGTCCTTTAACATAAGGAAATGCACAGGCTGATCAACTGGTTGCTATATTAAAAGAAGCCTTAGAATCTCATCAGCTTTTACATCAGCCTGCCAAAATGCTGTCTGAACAATTCTCAATTACTCGACAACAGGCAAAACAGATTATTAAGGAATGTCCAACTTGCATGTTACATCTACCTCAAGGGCCTAACACAGGAGTCAACCCTAGAGGTTTGCTAAGAGACCATATCTGGCAAATGGATGTAACGCATTATAATCCCTTTGGACGCCTTGGGGCATTACATGTCTCTGTAGATACTTTTTCAAAAGTAATATGGGCTACTGCATCTATAGGAGAAACGGCAAAACAGGTTATTAATCATTGCCTAGCTGCTCTTGCCGTCATGGGAATTCCAAAAATTATTAAAACTGATAATGGGCCTGCTTACACAAGCTGTCAATTCCAGGAATTTTGTAAAAGGTGGAAAATTCAGCACATTACAGGAATACCATATAATTCCCAAGGACAGGCCATTATTGAACGACAGCATCAGCGGCTAAAATCCCAACTTGAAAAACAAAAAGGGATGATGGAGAAATCACCTGCAGGTAGGTTGCACCAAGCCTTAATTTAAATCTTTTCACTTGTAATGATGAAGGTAGGACACCTATGGAACTACAATTGGTGTCAGAATAAAACAAAAGAAAATGGTCTAGTTAAATGGAAGGATCCCGAATCTGGTTTATGGAAGGGACCTGATCCATTATTAACCTTTGGCAGAGGGTATGCTTATATATTCCCAGAGAATTTTTCCAAACCAGTGTGGATTCCTGCTAGAAATATTAAACTGCAACAGGGATCCAAGAGAGAAACTAGCCATACTAATGAGGACCTTGCGCCTGGAGCCACACCATGCAGCTGCAGACAATCAAATACCTCAGCCACAGAGGGCAGCGACTCCAAGCAGTCCACTGAAGATGAGAAGCAGGAGGAGAATGAGCCGGACAACAAACAGCCCAGAGGTCTCCTGGGACATGGTAAGGAAGACGGTACAGATGCCTGACGCCTGAGAACATCTTTCTTGCTATAAGTAATCATCTGTACAGTAATATTACCTGGGGCAAATGTGGAAGTATTTCAGACTTATGCTTCTGACCTTTCATGGGTAAGAACCCTTACATGGGCTGATCCCCCACCTAATGTAGTATCCAGGAGGAACATGGATGGGGCAAGGAAGTAGGGGACTATCACTACTTGCTCCTGGGAGAGGTACAGAAAATGTAACCACGACCTTATCTATACAAAAAGAAATTGACAGCCAGTTTAAAATTGAATTGCCATGGCCTAGAGCAAAGAATATCCTTACGTGATATTATTATACAATGTCATTATAATTTTTGATATTTTACAACAGCATATACCAAACAAACTTACAAACTAATTCTTTAAATGTTTGCAGCAATTTAAAAGCACATGAAAGGATTTAATCCCTTCCACTGTGTGGAAGGCCCCCTGGGAAGGCACTTGAGCATTCTATATTGGCCCATCTTGCTCTTTTTGACAAGAAGGACCTCTTCTCACAATCCAATTGCCCACATCTGTTGCCTGAGCTCTCTGTTCCTACTGAGGTTGAAGTCTCGTGGTGGCTGGTACCATGGATCTGTCTCTCGCACAATGGCGTAAGCTGGGCCCTCCCTGGAGAAGAAACCTGGGTTTCCCAAGATATGTGATCAATGCCAGGGCCCCGCCAGCAGGTGATGGGGATCCCAAGGCAGGTGCTGGGCATGGAGGCCATAGGGGCATAGGCTACCAAGGAGACAAAACTGAACTTCACGTCACCCTGCTTGGCCCCGGAGGATGGCTGGTTAGCCAGAGACGGGTAAGATTCTCAGGGGAGGAACAACCTAAGACAGGCACAGTGGCAGAGGGGCCATCAGGAGAGAACTTGGGGGTCAACAGAGGTGTGGCATAGATCCTCACCCCCTCCCCAACATTGCAGGGGCTTGAACACTTGCCCCTTCTGAGGGAGGTCTCCTGCCCCATGGCTGCTTCGCGCTTCCCATGTCCAGCTCAGATCGGGACCTAGGCAACAGAGACTTGGCTGACAACAGCTGCCCTATATCTAAATCCAGGCTAACACCAGGAATGCTCAGGGCTTTCTCAAGGATGCAAAATAATCCTTTCCATTAATATTTACAGGGTAAACTAAGATTGTTGTTAGAGTATTAAGTTTTGACAGTAAAATAGTCACGTTTTCAGATTAATTTAAATTGGCTAATTAAAATAAGTAAATATTCAAGAAAAATTATACTGGACAAAAAGCTGTTTCTACAGTATTAACTAAAAATGTCTTTTGATAGTTCATTTCATGATAACATTGCTTAACACGTAATGAACCTTAAAACAGTCATATTTTTGTGCAAAAAATTAAAATTTAAAGACTGCATTATAAAAATTTTCCAAAAGCCTCCTAATAATTAAATTTAAAAAAGGGGGATAGTGGAAAAATATTATGTAAGGAAAAATATCCAGAAAATTTTTTTTCTTTGAAAACTAATTTTCATTTGTAATACTAAGAGGAGGACACCTATGAAAAAACACACATGGTGTCAGAATAAGCCAAAGGAAAATCATTTGGGCAAAAGTAAAAAGGATCCCAAGTAAAATTTATAGAAAAGATTCCTTTATTAACTTTTGGTCGAGAATATGTTTGTATATTTTCAGAAAACAACTCCAAGACCATGCGGATTCCTGCAACAGAGGGGAATTGACAGGACTGCTCCAGCCATGAAGACAAGAGGAGAAATAGTCCAGAGATGGAAGACACTGATGACACCTTGCCATGCTAGCAGTCAGCAGCTGTGTGTCGCTGCAGGTTGCCCAGGACCAAACCAGAGGTCGGCCCTGCATTGCCACCATTTGTCCACCATCCAGATACCATTGCTGACATGTACTAAAAAAACTGTTGGACATTGAAACTGGGATTCAAAAACTGTTGGCCCAGAAAGAAACTTACTGCAGACTGATTTCATTTGACTCTCAGCATAGCCATTGTTGCTTGTATCATTTTTTGTTCTTATATGTTTATTTCTAGTCTGCATATGCAAGATTTTTTAAGGAAAGAAAACGGGGGAGATGCCAGAAACAAATCAGTTTCACTAAAAGAGAGATGTTGACAGGAAGCCAGGAAGGCTGGTCAACAACCTTAATTGCTCTAACCACTCACCCTTTAGTTGTTTACATTGTTAGCTGAAGCAGCCTCCACCTTTGTTTGTCCCATGTAAGTTTCTGTTTATCTCCTGCCTAAGGGCTACATGTAAGTTTCTGTTTATCTTGCCTAAGATGTTTTCCCCAAAACCTCAATAAAAGGGATGGCAGGGCCAGAGCAGTGAGTTAGTTCTCCCACTAGAGGTGGACTACCACCTGGCTCCCCATTTCACCAAATTGAATTCTTCAAGTCTCCTTTCATTTGTGTGCGGCCCTTCTCCAGAACTCGAACTCTGAACTGGAACCCTTAACCACGAGGGACGTGGAAAGGGATTTCTACACTACAGGAAGTGAGTATATAGATATTTTAGGAAAGGATGCTTGAATCACAGGGAGCAGTAAAAGCAGATTTTATGAGATAGGAAAATACTTGATATTTTCAAGAAAATGAAAAAGTCAGTGGAGGGGTAAGAGGACTGTGATAGGAGATGAAGTCAGAAAAGTAGCAAGGCTCTGTAGGCTTTCCTCTGATTTGAGAAGAGTGACATATTTCAGCTGGAGTCCCACTTCTTTCATGAAGCCTCCCATACCAATTCATTCTAGAATGACCTTTCTTTTTATGAATTTTTAAAAATTAAATTTATTGGGGTGACATTGGTTAATAAAATTATATAGGTTTCAAATGTACATTTCTATAACACATCATCTGTATAGTGCATTGTGTGTTCACCACCCAAAGTCAAATCTCCTTCTGTCACCATATATATGAACCCTTTTACCTTTTATTACCCCCACACCTCCTTCCTCTGGTAACCACCATACTGTTGTCTGTGTCTATGAGTTTTTGTTTGTCTTTCTTGTTTGTTCATTTGTGGATTTCAGTTTTCTATCCCACACTAGAGGGCCTGGTGCACGGATTCGTGCACATTGAAAGTAAATTAATTAGAAGGTGGCCAGTAGGGTGGGACTGGGCGAGATAGCCAGACATGTCCTGGAACCAACCTCCTGTGGTCCCTCCCCAGCTGGCTGCACCTGGGGCAGAGCTGGGGCTTAAAGGGCGTCTGTGGAGTGAGCAGGGTCCCTCCAGCAGGTGGGGTCCCTTGGCCTGGCCTCCGTTGATCTGGCCAAAACCTGCAGTCTGACATCCCCCAAGGGGTCTCGGAGTGCAAGAGGGCACTCTGCAAAGTTGCTGTCACTCGGCAGCTCCTGCATTGAGCATCTGCCCCCTGGTGGTCAGTGTGTGTTATACCTACTGGCTGATTGGCTGGTCAGCTGGTCACTTAGCCTCCGTATTTACTAGAGGCCAGGTGCACAAAATTCATGCACTTGGGGGCGGGGGGTCCCTCAGCCTGGCCTGTACCCTCTCATAGTCTGGAAGCCCTCAGGGGATGTCTGACTGTGGCTTAGGCCTACTCCCTGGGGGCAGTGGGTCTAAGCCACCAGTCGGACATCCTTAGCACTTCCACGGAGGTGGGAGAGGCTCCCACCACTGTTGTTGCACTCACCAGCTGTGAGCCCGGCCTCTGGCTAAGCCGAAACTGGCTCTTGGACATCCCCTAAGGGGTCCTGGATTGCAGGAGGGTTCAGGCCAGGCCGAAGGACCCTACCAGTGCACAATCAGGGCCGGGGAGAGATGCGGGAGGTTGGCCAGCTGGGGAGGGACCACTGGAGGGCTCCAGGGTGTATCCAGCCCGTATCACTCAGCTGGCCCATCTGGCTCATCCAGCCGGACCCCAGCAGCAAGCTAAACTACCGGTTGGAACATCTGCCCCCAGTGGTCAATGCATGTCATAGTGAGCAGTTGAGCTGCCTTAGCATATCATTAGCATATTACACTTTGATTGGTTGAACAGTTGGCCAGTCAACCAGACACTTAGCATATTAGGCTTTTATTATATAGGACTAGTAGCCTGGTGCACAAAATTTGTGCATGGGGGCTTGGGGGGTCCCTCAGCCTGGCCTGCACCCTCTCCAATCTGGGATCCCTCTCACAATCCAGAACCACTGGCTCCTAAGTGTTCACCTGCCTGCCTGCCTGATGCCCTTAACCCTTTGCACTTGCTTGCTTTTTTCTTGATTCCTTTATTCTACTTGGGATTTAATTTTTTAAATACCCCAGATTTTACAAAGCGCAACAGTAGAATAAAAAACTGGAGTTTCTTTTCATACAAACTTATTTATTTGGATTTTTTTATATTTCAAATTATTGATACATTCAAAGAGTATAAAAAGAGCTGCTACTGATGCTAACCGTGTCTAGTCACACTCGACATCCAAGTGCAAAAGGTTAACTGCTCTCCTGCCTGCCTGATGCCCCTAATGGCTCCCCTGCTGGCCTGATGGCCCTAACTGCTCTCCCCTCCTGGCCTAAATCCCCTAACTGCCTATGTGCTCTCGCTTCCTCTCTGCACCTTCAGAGCCTGACCCAGGAGCGCTGAGAGCTCTCCACCAAGGCCCTGCCCCTGTCCTGAAGTCCCCCTCCAGGCCCGGCGGCGCTGCAGGCCTGCGTGTGCTTCTGCTGCGGTGAGGGCTGCTGCGGCCTGTCCTGATGCCCCACTCCAGGTCAGGCGGTACAATGGGCTGGGCCTGTGTGTGCCTCCACCAGGGGGGCTGCCCCCAGCAGCAGCCTCATGTCCTGGAGGTGCAAGTACCCACCTCTGTCCCCGCCCAGCAGCTCCTGCCTGCATGTGTCTCCATCGGGAGCGGCCTCAGCCTCCGAGTCAGCATGATGTTAGTGCTGGGCAGGCCTGTGCGCACCTGTGCTGGGGGCAGAAGTCCCTGCCTCCGTCCCCGCCCACCAGCTCCTGCCTGTTGACCAGTTGTGACTGGGACACTGTTAGGATAAATTAGCATTATTACCTCTTTATATATAGAGATATGAGTGAAATCATATGGTTCTTGACTTTTTCTATCAGGCTTATTTCACTTAGCCTGATATTCTCAAGATCTGTACACTTGTTGCAAATGGTAGTATTTTCTTTTCTTATGGTTGAGTAGTATTCCATTATGTATATATTATTCACATCTTCTTTATCCAATCATCTATCAAAGGACACTCTGGTTATTTCCATATCTTGGTCACTGTGAATATTGCAATGAACATAGGGTATAAACATCTTTACGAGTAAATGTTTTCAAGTTATTTGAGTAGATACCCAAAAGGGAGTTACATATATCTTTATGAATAAACTAGCGTTCCCGTTGCAGGAAAAATCCTGCAATAGGATTTCCTGCTGCACTCTACCCCACCTCTGCTCCGCCCTTGTCGCCCGCCCCGCCTTCTCCTCCAGCCCGCCTGCTTTTCCGTTCGCCCCCCGGCCCCGCCTCCGCTCCGCCCTTGTCACTCACCCCACCTTCTCCACCAGCCCGCCTGCTTTCCCTTTCGCCCCGGCCCTGACTTCACTCCTCCCTTCTCTTCCCCCCCCTCCTCCCGGCTTGCTTGCTTCTTCGAAGCTTTACTCCCTTCTGCAGCTCTTGGCTTCTTTCGACGCTGTCTTGATATGCAAATTAGCCTCCATCTTTGTTGGGGTAATTTGCATACTCGTCCTGATTGGCTGGTGGGCGTGGCTTAGGTGTAGCGAAGGTGCGGTCAATTTGCATATTTGTCTATTATTAGATTAGATGCTTTCAATTTTTTCTATTCTTAACTTTTTAGGAACCTCCATACTATTTTCCATAGTGGCTGTACCAGTTTACATTTCCACCAATAGTGTATGAGGGATCTTTTTTCTCTACAACCTCACCAACCCTTGTTATTACTTGTCTTATTGATAACAGCCATTCTAGCAGGTGTGAAGTGGTATCTCGTAGTTTTGATTTGCATTTTCCTAATAGCTAGTGAAGTTGAGTATCTTTTCATATATCTGTTGGCCATTTGTATATCTTCATGGGAGAAGTGTCTGTCTAGGTCCTCTGCCTATTTTTTAATTGGATTGTTTATTTGTTTGTTTGTTTGTTTGTTTGCTGTATAAGTTCTTTGTATATTTTGGATATTAACCCCTTTTCGGAGGTGTTGCTTGCAAATATCTTTGCCCATTTGGTGGGTTGCCTTTTTGTTTTGTCAACAGTTTTCTTCTATGTTTTTTATTGCTTCTGGTCTTAATTTGGGTTTTTGATCTATTTTGAGTTAATTTTTATGTAGGGTGATAAATATCAGTCTAGTTTCATTTTTTTACATGTGGCTTTCCAATTTTCCCAGCAACATTTATTGAAGAGGCTTTCTTTTTCCAATTGTATATTTTTGGCCCCTTTGTTGAAAATTATTTGCCCATATGCAAGTGGGTATATTTCTGGGCTCTCAGTTCTGTTCCACTCAGTTCTGTGAGTCTGTTTTTCCTGCCAATACCATGCTGTTTTCATTATTGTTGCTTTGAAGTATAATTTGAAGTACAATGACCTTTCTTTTATTTGTATCATCTTGTATATATCACACATTTAACTGTTATCACCTAATATCTACACTAATAAAAGAGAAAGATGCAAATTGGCCATACCTTCGCAATGCCCACCAGCCAATTAGGAGTGAGTATGCAAATTAACCCAACAAAGATGGCAGGTTAACTTGCATAAGCAGGTGCCAAGTGGCTGAGGCAGGACACTTGCATCATCGCCAGGGTGATGACACAGGCGTTCCGCACCACCCCAGCCGCTCCGGGCCTCTGGGCAGCATGGGAAGGCGGAAAGGCAGCTCTGGCTGGAGCGAAGGTGGTGCTGGCTGCCAGGGGAAGGAAGGCCCATTCTTGCACGAATCTTTGTGCATCAGGCCTCTAGTCTTACAATAATAAAAAAAAATTCTAATATATGTAGCTTGTCTTTCTAACTCAGGGTTTCTCAATCTGGACACTCTTGACATTTTGGGCCAGAAAATTATTTGTTGTGGGCATATCTTGTGTACTGGAGGATGTTTAGCATTATTCCTGGCCTCTACCCACTAGATGCCTGTGGCACCACCCCCACTCCTCAGTTGTGACATCCCAAAATATCTCCAGACATTGACAAATGTCCCCTGGGGGGAAAATTGCCCCTGTTTAAGAACCATTAATTTATCTAGCTGTAAGCATTTTGAGAGCAGAAACTGATTTATTATTTACTAGAGGCCTGGTGCATGAATTCGTGCACATTGAAAGGAAATTAATTAGAAGAAATGTTTTAATATTGCTATTTGCTCTTTCTCTATAATAGAAGTGTCAACCAAATTCACAATAGACAATGACAGATGGAAACACACGTGTGCAATTGGCGCCAGCGAGAACTTTATATCTCTATATATAAAAGTCTAAGTGACTATTTGATGGGTTGACTGTTTGATTGGTTGACTGGTCACTATGACGTACACTGACCATCAGGAGCTGCCCCCTGGTGTTCAGTGCGCTCCCACAGCAGGAGCGCCACTCAGCTGACTGATGGGCATCAGACGCAGGGCTCACAGCTGGCTGTCACAGCCCAGAGACAATAGCAGAGCAGCAGCGAGCCTTCTGAGCAGCAGCGGTGGCAGGTGCAGTGGGGCCAAGATGAGCAGGAGCAGCAGGCAGGAGTGGCAGGCACCATTGGACTGCCGGTTTCGGCCCAGAAAAGGGGACCAACATGGCCAAGATCATAGAGCATTAAGTGACATAGTATCAAAACTACTGATTACTAAGCCCAAGTTCTTTTCATGAGATGAAGTTGGACAGATCCTGGACTATTCCCCAAATATATAAATTGTTTTTATTTGAATAACCTTGTTCTGGTTATTTTTATTTTGATATTTTTAATTGCATATCCCTGTTTGATATTCTCATTTATTTAACTATCTTTTCATTGATTTTTGCTTGGGTAGGAAAATCATTGTCATTTTCTGGCCTTGGATATTGGGCATTTGAGGTACACTTGTAGGTTCACTGAATTCATAAGATTATGACAGTGTGGGTAGAGATGTGGGGGAGGAGGAAATGGAAGTGGCATGACTACTTGGTGCTAAAAGGATTTGGAGAGTTCAGATGCTATCTGAAAGAGTATTTTGGTAAGCTCTCCAATATTACCACGGTAACAAAAGAGGGCCTGAGGGTGGCTGCCTGGCAACCAGAGCACTAAGACCTTCAGCTCAGTGCTGCCCTTTTCCAACATCCTTCTCTTTTTAAGGCTGCTCTTGATGATTTTATTAACTAAATTGCCTCAAAATACAAGGATGGATCTGAACAGTTTACAATACCCCCATCTCATTGGAATCAAGGATATTCATATGTTACTTTACTTATCAGGTGCCAAATATTTTTTAAAAGCATTTTTATTGATTTCAGAGAGAGGAGGGGGGAGGGATAGAAACATTAATTATGAGAGAGAATTATCATTTGGCTGCCTCCTGCACGCCCCCTACTGGGGATTGAGCCTGCAACATGAGCATGTGCTCCTGCTGGGAATCATACCATGACCTCCTGGTTCACTGAGCCACACCTGCTGGGCCTTGAATATGTTTTGATTGATTTGTTGGCTATGCATAAACAAAAGTCTCTAACACAGGCTCACCATCAAATGGTTCTGGACTCATCAGTATCTCAAGCAAATGCTTATATTTGTCCCTATGCCTTTGCTTATCCTGAGCACATATTAGATACATAAATGGTTGCTTGATGCTGTTTCCTCCTTCTGTTCTGTCCATTTAAATACCACCATTTTCCTAAAGGTCCCAGTGCCATAGTTTCTTTCTGAGTTTAAACATTATATATCATTATTAGATTGGATTTTAGAATACTGATTTTATCATTTTCAATTTATCAGATCTTTGTTTCCCTGATTATTAGAAATAAAGGTGACTACTAATAAATTCCCAGGATTCTACAGATTAATTTATTTCCACTTATTCTAATTTGTCATACTAATATGATTTATTTAGCATGCTTCAATATTTTTATTCCTCTTCTTAAGAATTTCTGTTTGTTGAAATATATAGCTAAAATTTGATGAATTTTGTAAATATGAAAATCAGTGTGTATACTGGGTTACTTTACCTGAAATAAAGCTGGGCCAGAAATTTGGTTCTCAATGGGCTATTTATCTAAAGATGACTATGTTTATTTTTTAAATAACATCTTGATTGTACTATAATTCACAGAAAATACAGTTCACTCATTTAAGGTGTCACTTATTCAAGTGTTTTTAGTATACTCAAAGAGTTGTGCAACCATCACCAGAATCTAATTTTAGAACATTTTTATCATCCCATAAAGAAATCCTATACATATTAGCAGCCATTACCAATTCCAAATCCCAGCCTAAGACACTAGCAACCACTAATCTAATTTCGATCACTACAGATTTGCTTATTCTAGACATTTCATATGAGTGGAAACACACATTGTGTCAGGCTTCTTTCACTAGGCATAATGATTTTAGGGTTCATCCATGTTGTAGCATACTTCATTATTTGTTTTTGTTGAATAATATTTCATTTAACGGATATATCATATTATGCTCATCACTCATCAGCAGATGGACATTTCTTTCTACTTCTTGCTATTATGAATAAGGTTGCTATGAATATTAATGTATGAGTTTTTTGTGGACATGTTTTCAAATCTCTACTTATATAGTTATCTAGGATAGAAATTGCTGGTTCACATGGCAATTCAATGTTTAATTTTAAAAAATATATATATATATATATTGATTTCAGAGAGGAAGGGAGAGGGAGAGAGAAGTAGAAACATCAATGGCAAGAGATAATCATTGATTGGTTGCATCCAGTACGACCCCTACTGGGGATCAAGCCTGCAACCCTGGCATGCACCCTGCCCAGGAATCGAACCACGACCTCCTGGTTCATAGGTCGATGCTCAACTACTGAGCAATTCTGGCTGGGCTCAAAGATTAACTTTTTGAGGAACTGGCAAATTGTATTCAAAAGTGTTATACCATTTGGCATTCCCACTAACAATGTACAAGTTTCAATTTTTCCACATCCTGGACAACATTTGCTATTGTATGACTTTGCTTATTGTAGTCATCTTACTTGATATGAAGTGGTTCTTGTTGTTTTGATTTGCATTTTGTAAGGACTAATAATTTGAGCATCTTTTCATGTACTTATTGGCCATTTTTATATCTTTGGAGCAATGTCCATTCAGATTCTTTGCCTACTTTTAAATTGATTTATGTCTATAATTGAATCATAAGAGGTCTTTATATAATTTATGTATTCTAGATATAAGTCCCTTATCAGACATATAATTTGCAAACATTTTCTTTTATCATGTGGATTGTCTTTTCACTTTCTTGATGATGTCCTTCAAACAATAAAAAAATTTAAATGTTATGTAGTACTGTATATATATTTTTTCTTTTTATTTATTTATTAAATTTATTGGGCTGACATTGGTTCATATGACCATACAGGTTTCCAGTGTGGATTTCTATGTTATAAGATCTGTATATTGCACTCTGTGCCTACCACCAAAGTCAAATATTCTCCTGTCACCATATATTAGGACCCCCTTTTTTTACCTGACCCCCTTTCTCTCTGGCAATCACAACACTGCTATTTGTGTTCATGAGTTTCAGTTTTCTGTCCCACATATAAATGAAATCATATAGTTCTTAGCTTTTTCTGCCTAATTTCACTTAGCATAATGTTCTCAAGGGCCATCCATGTTGCTGCAAATGGCGCTATTTCTTATGGCTGAGTAGTATTCCTTTGTGCATATGTACCACATCTTCTTTATATATTCCTCTATTGCGGGACACTTGGGTTGTTTCGATGTCTTGGCCACCATGAATAATGCTGCAATGAACATAGGGTTGCATATATCTGCAAGTACATTATTTCAAGTTTTTCAGGTATATATCCAGGAGAGTGATTTCTGGGTCATATGGTAGCTCTATTCTTAATTATTTGAGGAATCACCAGATGCTTTCCATAGTAGTTGTACCAGTCTATATTACCACCAGCAGTGAATGAGGGTTCCCTTTTTTCCACAACCTCTCCAACACTTGTTATTGCTTGTCTTGTTGATAATGGCCACTCTAACTATATATTTTCTTGATGTGCTTTTAGTGTCATATCTAAGAAACCATTTCCTAATCTAACATCACTAGGATTTACTCCTATGTTTTTTGTTTTAATTAATTTTAAAATATTTTTTGAAATTAATTTTTATTTATTTTATTTTTTTAGTTTGTTGGGGTTTCATTGGTTAACAAAACTATATAGCTTTCAAGTGTACAATTCTATAATACATCAACTACATATTATATTGTATGTTCACCAACCAAGTCTAGTCTCTTTTCATCATCATTTATCCTGTTTACCTTCTTCTACATGCCCCACCCACTTACCCTCTAGTTATCACAATACTGTGGTCTGTGTCTATGAGTTTTATTTTTTGCTTAATTCAAATATTTCACCCTGTCCTCCAGGTCCCTTCCTCTCTGACAGCTGTCAATCTGTTCTCTGTATCTATGAGTTTATTTCCATTTTGTTTATTAGATTCCACTTATAAGTGAAATCATATGGTATTTGTCTTTCTCTGACTGGCTTATTTAACTTAGCATAATACACTCTAGGTCAATCTATGCTGTTGAAAAATGTAAGATTTCCTTCTTTTTTATGGCCAAGGAGTATTTCATAGCTTTCTATCCACTCATCTACTGATGGGCACTGGGGTTACATTCAAATTTTGGCTACTGTAAATAGTGTTTCAGTGAACATAGGGGTCCATATATAATTTTTTTGATTCAGTGTTTCAGCTTTCTTCAGATATATTCCCAGAAGTGGAATTGCTGGGTCAAACAGCAGTTTCATTTTTAATTTTTTGAGGTAACTCCAAATTGTTTTCCACAGTGACCACACCAATCTGCATTCCCAGCAATAATACATGAAGGTTCCCTTTTCTCCACATCCACATTGTGTTTGTTGATTTATTGATGATAGCCATTCTGACAGGTATGAGATGATATCTCATTGTGGCTTTCATTGGCATTTCTCTGATGATTAGTGATGTTGAGCATCTTTTCACATGACTATTGGCCATCTGTGTGTCCTCTTTGGAGAAGTGCTTATTTAGATCCTTTGGCCAATTTATTAATTGGATTGTTTGTTTGTTTTTGGTGTTGCATTGTATAAGTTCTTTATAAATTTTGGATATATACCCCTTATCAAATGTATCACTGGTGAATATGTGGGTTGTCTTTTTATTCTGTTGATTGCTTTTTTTTATGTGAAAGAATGTTTAATTTGATGTAGTTCCATTTGTTTATTTTTCTTTTATTACCCTTGACCAGGGAGATAAAAAGAAAAAAAAATATTGCTATGAGAAATGTGTAAGTTTTTAAAGCCTATGTTTTCTCCTAGGATTTTATGATCTCAAGTCTTATATTTTAAGTTTTTAATCCATTTTGAGTTTATTCTTGTTTGTGGTATAAGAAGATGGTCTAATTTCATTTTTTGCATGAATCTGTCCAATTTTCTCAATGTAATTTATTGAATAGACATTCTTTACCCCATTGCATGTTCTTGACTCCTTTGACAAATTTTAATTGATCATAAAGCAATAGGTTTATTTTGAGCTCTCTATTTTGTCCCATTGATCTCTGTCTGTTTTCATGCTAGTACCATGCTGTTTTGATTACTATGGCCCTGTAGTATAGTTTGATATCAGGTAGCATGATACCTCTAACTTTGTTCTTGTTTTTCAAGATTGCTCAGGCTATTTGGCTTCTTTTGTGGTTCTGTATACATTTTTGAAATATTTCTTATACTTTTCTAAAATCTCTCAAACAAGCATCAACTGGCATCAGTGTGTCCCATGCCTATGAATAAGTGGCCCAAGACATGGCACTAGCACCAGCCTGCCTTGCTTCACAGCTTGGCCTTGCCTGGGCACTTCCAAGCTCAATGCAAGTAGCATCATCTGTAGGTCACTCTGTAGCTCCTGCCAGGTGTTCCTAGTCAATGGCTGACTTTGCACCTCCCAGGAGGCCTCAGAGCCAGTGCTCCCATTGGACAGCTTCAGACCATACCAGATTACAACTCTATACATTCACAAGTGACACACTCAAGGGGCAGACTCAGTGAGCACCAAAGCCCCACTGAAGCAAGTCCTGCTCCATAGGGGTGTCTCACAGATGGTCCTTATAGCCAATTGGCCAGTGGGGTCAATTCTTCCAAGTGACACAAACAGGAATCAAGACTCAACTATAACAAGACTCTGTACACAGTCCACACAAGGTCACACCTAGAATGCCAGCTCAGGTGACTAGGGAGGCTGAGCCACTGGGACCCACAGGACACCTACTACACAAAGCCACTCTACCAATTCCAGGAGACATAGCAGCTCTACCTAATACATATAAAAACACAGAAAAGCAGCCAAAATGTGGAGAAGAAAAAAAATGTCACAAATGAAAGAACAGAAAAAATCTCTAGAAAAAGAACTAAATGAAATGGAAACAAGCAAACTACTTGATACAGAGTTCAACACAATGGTTATGAGGATGCTCAAGGATCTTAATGAGAGCTTCAAGGGACTTAGTGAGACTTTCAATGATCTTAGTGAGAATTTCAAGAACCTTAGGGACAATGTCAAAGACATGAAAAAGGACCAGTCAGAAATTAAGTATACACCAACTAAAATAAAGAATAACTTACAGGGATTGAACAGTAGAGTAGAGGAATCCAAGAATCAAATCAATGATGTGGAATATGAGGAAGCAAAAAACACCCAATCAGAAGAGCAAAAGGAAAAAAGAATAAAAAAAAATATGAAGATAGTGTAAGGAGCCTCTGGGACAGCTTCAAGTGTACCAACATTTGCATTATGGGGATGACAGAAGAAGAGAGAGAATGAAATATTGAAAACATATTTGAAGAAATGACAGAAAACTTTCCCACCTGGTGAAAGAAATAGACTTAAAAGTCCAGGAAGCCCAGAGTCCCAAACAAGAGGAACCCAAAAAGGCCCACAACCAAGACACATCATAATTTAACGCCAAGGGCTAAAGACAAAGAGATAATCTTAAAAGCAGCAAGAGAAAAGCAGCCAGAAACTTTTTAGGCTAGGAAGGAGTGGCAAGAAATAATCAAAGTGATGAATACCAGGGGCCCACAACCAAGATTATTCTACCCAGAAAAGCTATTCTTTAGATTTGAAGAGCAGATAAAGGGCTTTCCAGACAAGAGACAGCTAAAGGAGTTCATAACCTTCAGACCAGTATTATAAGAAATGTTAAAGGGTCTTCTTTAAGAAGAGGAGGAGGAAGAAGAAGAAGAAAGAGAAGGAGAAGGAGAAAAAACTGCCAAAAATATGAGCAATAAAATGGCAATAAATACATGTCTATCAACAATTAAATCTAAAAATCAAATTAAATGAACAAGGAATCTAATGAACAAAATAAACTGATGAATAAAATAGAACTAGAGGCATGGAAACATGGAACAGACTGACATATCTCAGAGGGAAGGGGGGGGGGATAGGAAGATATTAACCAAAGAACTTACGTGCATATATGCATTAAGAAACACTACCTATGGAAACAGACAATAGGGTGGTTAAGTGCTGGGGTTGGGCAGGAACTGGATGGAGGAGGGAATGGGGGGGGAATAAAGAGGGACATGCATAATACTCTCAACAATAAATATTTTAAAAAATAAATGATAAAAAAAGACAATGGTATGATATTTTCAAACTGATGAAAATAAAATGTTCTAATAACATAAAAGTTCTTTGAAAATGAAGGTGAATTAGTTTTTTCTCAAAGAGGCTTAAGAGAAACAAAAATTGAGACAATTCTTAATTATCAGACATCCAGTAAAACAAATTCTAAATGGAGTTATTTAGATGAAAAGAAAATCATCACCAATGGGAAGAGGTAATTCAAGAAGGAATGAAGAAAACTACAAAGAGTTTATATGAATAAATCTACATGAATATTGGCTATTCAAAACAAGAACAATATTTTTTGGAGTTTAAAATATATGTGTAATTAAAATACATAACATCACAAAAATGTTGTCAGACTGGATATAAAAACAAATTATAATTATGTGTGTTTATAAGAAATACTAGAGGCTTGGTGCATGAAAATTCATGGGGGTGTCCTTCAGCCTGGTCTGTGCCCTTTTGCAGTTGGGAACCCATCGGGAGATGTCTGCCTGCCTGTGCAGGGAGCAGGCCTAAGCCAGCAGTCTGA